>NW_026526810.1:52385398-52615398 GCF_024362965.1 Panthera pardus | reverse complement strand
GGAGTCATAAATGAACTGGGATTCAAATCCTTGGCTCAATTTACCTACTAACTGTGCCACCTAAAGCAAGTGATTTAACCACTCCGAGCCTCATTTTCCTCTTCCTTAGACTAAGGAATCATCCCTCTTTCAGGGTTGGGGGAATTAAATGAAGTAATACATATATAATACACTTAGCACAGTGTAAGACACATAGGAAGTCTCATTAAATGGGACTATTACTATTATTAAAAGAGCAATGCCTGCTCTCATTGTTGACCTCCTTTTCTGGTCCCAATCCAAAACCAATGAATAAAACCCAGAATTTTGTTCCTACTCCTTTCTTCTTCAAACACAAATAATTTTTAGAGCTGGTTTGGAAATCACTGAGCTGATTCTCTTGTTTACAAATGAGAAGAGTGAGGCCCAGACAGTAGAACCAACTCACCTGAGATCATACTTGGCTCTTTCACCTAAAGGCTCACCAAACCCATGGCACCATGCAGCCCAGAAAAACTCTCCAAGGAGGGGGCCTGAGAGTATTATAACAGTCTATCAGGCAGTTCTCATCTGACAATGAGCCATGTAAATATACTAATAGACATGCAGAGGCCCCTGAGCTTTCTGCATCCTGTAGTTCTACCTGTTCCCTTGCTTTATGTTGGCCTCTGCCCCTTGTATTTGGATTCCCTGACTCCTACCTCCCCTTCTCTGTCACTTAGCTTTTTTTTTCATGCTTTTATATTTATTTTGAGAGAGAGAGATAGAGAGCAAGCAGGAGAGGGGCAGAGAAAGAGGGAGCAGAATCCTAAGCAGGCTCTGCACCTTAGCGCAGAGCCCAATGCAGAGCTCAAACTTACGAACAGTGAGATCATGATCTGAGCCGAAACCAAGAGTCAGAACCTTAACCGACTGAGCCATCTTAGGCACCTCTCTCCCACTTAGCTTTGAGGCTGTGACACCCTCATGCTTTCCCAGGGTTATCTTCCATATGTATCACAACCTACAGAGGATAATCATGTTGTGATGCCATAAATCCAGGTTAAGGGTAAGAACATTAACCCATGTTAGCCACCATCATTGTCATCACAACTATGACCAACGATTTACCACCAATGAGCTACCATGTTGCCACCCATAGCCATACCACTGCCACCACCACCACAGCACCCACAACTACCACCCACTGTAGCCCCCCCCCATCACCTCTACCACCATCCTACTTATTGTAATAAAAACACATTATGATGGAGGAGCTACTGAGAGTCAAGTAAGCCCCATGGATAGATGGCTTGGCTCACCCTGTTCCATGGCTGCAGGCTGATCTTATCCACTCGACCACAGGAAATGCCTGTCTTGAACTGTTGCTCAGTGCTTCCTCTCTGAATCTGTCCCGAGAGAAAATGATGGAGGTATTTTCATTGGTTTAAGAATCTATAAATAGTATAGTTTTCTTCCACTCCTCCTGTGAGGCCCCCACATATTTCTTTTCTCTTGCTCCCTCCCCACTAGTATCTCTTGGACCAGCTGCTGGGAGTTACCCTTTTTCATTTTATCTCTTGTGCCAGACTGGAGCAGTGGGTGGAATGGAGGAAGATCAGCCAGCTAGAGAAGCCAAGAGGAAACTTCTAAGCCTGTCATTTCAGTGGTTTCAAGAGACCCTCAGAGATATTACCTGGACAACAAGAGAAGATTATGGAAGAGATGACTCTAAACAGAAGGCTCACATTCAACTCCAAATTTCAGGCCCTAAACATATCATGGGCTTCAAGTTGCTAGATGTTTGTGGCTATTTTGGTAATAGAGAGAACCTGTATGTCTGGAGATCATCTGTGTGAAGGAGATAAGGAGGTAGAATTTGTTGGTGAAAAACAAATATCCTAAAAGTAGAAGTCAGAGCCCCAGCTCTTCCAAGCCTACCAGATCTGGGACTCTAGCAGAGAAGATGGAAAACTATCTTGGGACTCAAGACCTATATCTTTTTCTATTTCTACTTGTTTGGTCACTGAGGAGACAAGACACAGGAGAGGACCTCCTCTTTGGCCCTCTTTGGTCTTCTAAAGCCCAGCTTTTGCTGGGGCTTCTCCAAGACTGTTAGCACGCTCAGGGGCAAGAATACTGGCCTGCATGCATATGGGATATCTATAGAAGGATATAAAAGAAACTACAAAGAGCATTGGTTGCCCGTGGGGAGGAGAGCTGGACAATGGAATAGGAAGGTGATTTTTCTCCTGTTTACAATTTTATACTTTTAAAACTTTGAACCATTGCCCATTTGAGGAATCTTATTATGTTAAAAAAAATGAAGCTTCTGCCTTCTTATTCCTCCAAAAAAAATGATTCTTCACAAGAAATGAAGAGGTAAATTTTTTATTATTTGAAGATGAAGTGGTTTTTACCTGGAAACCATGAATCTACTAAAAAATTATTATAAAAGATAATTTAGTATGCTAATCTTAAGTTTAATGCAGTCCCCATAAAAATTTTAACAAGTTTTTTCTCTGAAACTGGAAAAGCTGATTCTAAGGTTCAAAAGGAAGTTTCTAAAAGATATAAAATATAATCTAAAAAGATCTAAAGATATAAAGATGTTTTATATTACAACATCTAAGATGTGTTTTAATATCTAGTAGGCCTGGTCATGCTACATTTCTAACTCCTTATATAGTAGAACCAGGATTCCTAGATACTACAACATAGTATGACATCACTTCACTTGAGAAAGCACATCATCCAAAATGTATGCATTAAGTATGAGCTAAATGTGGCACTTTGAATCATTGGGAAGATAAGGATTCACTAGTAACTTGTTTGGGTACAGAAAGCTTGCAAAATAAAGTTGGTTTCCTACCTTGCACCATATACCAAAATGAATTCCAGATGAATCAAAACTCTAAATGTGAAAAATTAATTCCTAAAAGTACTGAAAGGAAAGATAAGACACTTACTTTTAAGTCAGCCTGGGGAATGCCTTTTAAAATATAACACAAACCCCAGAAGCCATAAAGAAAAAATAGATAAATTTCATTCCTTATAATTTTGTTAGTTGGAAAAACTCATAAAGTTAGGAGAGCCTGGGTGGCTCATTTGTTTGAACATCTGCTCAGATCATGATCTCACGGTTTGTGAGTTCGAGCCCTGCGTCAGGCTCCACACTGATAGTGCAGAGTCTGCTTGGAATTCTGTTTCCCTCTCTCTCTGTTCCTCCTCCCTTCACTCTCTTTCTATCAAAATAAATAAACTTAAAAAATTAATATAAACGAAGTTAGAATATATGAACAATGACCTGGGAGAACTGGGAGAATGTTAGAACAATGAACTGGGAGAAATGTTTGAAACTTGTACCACAAAGTGTTACTTTCCTTAATGTAAAAGGTATCTGCAAATCAATAAGTCAAGAACAACAAACCAATAGAAAAATGGGTGAAGGATATGATGGACCATTCACAAAAAAGGAAATTCAAATGTCTCTCTTAAATACATAAAAATATGTCCACCCTTATTTAATATAAATGCAAAATAAAACTACCCTGGGATATCATTTCTTTCACCTATCAGATTGGCAAAGATAAAATAGTTTGACAACTTTCTGAGTTAGTGATGGTGTGGGAAAGTGTTATTCTCTTATAATCCTAGTAAGAATGTAAATTGATTCAGCTTTATAGAGGGAAATTAAGTAATATCTACCGAAACCTTAAGTGTCTATATTTTTGAGTCAGCTATTTCACTTCTACATATTCTAATGCAAATAACCAAACATGTAAAATGAAATTTATAGAAATATATTGATTGTACTGGTAGTTACAATAGCAAGATATCAGAAACTATATAAACATCCATAAATAAGGTACTAGATAGATAAATTATATTCAATAGACAACCATGCAAATGTGAAAAAGAATGAACTGGCTCTACATGAATTAATATGGAACCATCTCCAAGTTATACCATTAAATGCAAAAAGCAAGGTGTGAATAGTATACTAGCTTTGCATAAATGGTGTGGGGGGAGAATATATATGAATTTGTTTGTGTTTATGTAGAATATTTCTGGAAAGCTATTGCTTTGGTGTAGGGCAATTCAGTGCCTGGGTGTAAGGCTTTCTGTATACCCTTTAGTGTAAGAAATAAGCCCACTGACCCAGTCAAAGGAGGGAGAGGAGACTCGGAGCACAGTGAAGGGAGGCTTTAATCAACATTCTTGCAAGAGGGGTGTCTGATGGACAGGCACACTAGGGGTGGTTACAGCAGGCAATTTATCTCCTACCATGCAAGTCCCTCCCCTGATTCCTCATTGGCTGAGTACAACAGAGGTTACAGCCTTACCAGGAAGTCGCCTATGCCCATGTAAGGCAAAAAGTAGTTTAATGGGAGCAAAGGTACGTTTCTTGAGGTGATGCAGAGACCTCAGTTATTTGGCGCATGCTCATTGCAAAGCCCGTGAAAAATAAGCTCCTGAAATGGAGAGAGTAAGGAGAACCAGGAAGTCAGGTATCTAAGGGTTTGGGACTCCAGTGTGTGTGTGTGTGTGTGTGTGTGTGTGTGTGCGCGCGCGCCAGCCGAAGAGTGATACATATTTCCAATAGGTTGTAAACCTATTGTTAACTAGACAGCACAGCTTTTATTTGGTATTTCTGAATATGAATCATCTCACTTCTCATATTTAGTATCTTTATACCACAACAATGTATTGTAATTATTTGAAAAATAACAAAAACTTGCAAGAGAAAGAAAAGGCTGTTTTCTTTCCAAAAGACAGACTGAAAGACTGTTTTCACCACAGTGAGTCCTCTGGCTCTGGGAGGGCAATGGGGGAGTCATGGGCTGGTATCCCTTTTTGGATTTGTTTCACTTTTGGTACTAATAGAGATAATCTCTCCTGATACAATTCCCAGGGAACTCCACAAACACCCACTTTCTGGCAGTATTTCAGTTGGGGCATTTTGGGGGAGCCTGTGACATATTGCTATGTTTTGGTTGAGCTGGGGAAAGGAGAATGGGAGATGCGAGGAAGATGGAGGCATGAGTGACCAGAAAGTTCAGTCCTGCTTCCCACTACATCCACACCTTTCAACTTCCCAGCCTCTGGCAGAAAAACAAAGTGGCCAGTGTATACCCAAGAAGGATTCATTTATTCATTCATGATACAAACGTTTATTGAACACTATTGTTCATCAGGAACTGTAACAGAAACTGGTAATAAATACAGTAATAAATTAGATAGATGTGTTCTTACCAACAAGGAGCTTATATTCCAGCAGAAGGAAACAGTATTAAGTGCTTATACTGTTAATTATTTGCTTGCCATTGTGATAACTGCTATAATGGAAAAGTTTCAAGTTCTATGACCTAGGTGTGGAGGTCCAAGGAGGTTTCCCTGACAAAGCAAATTTAAGCCGGGAAACAGGAAAGATAGCTAGGCAATGGGGCAAGGGGTGGGACGGTATAGGAGGAAAGAGAACAGCATATGCAAAAGCCCTAAGAGAAGGAACAATCAAAGGAAGGTCAAGGGACTGGATGGAGCAAAGCCTGTGATGAGAAGTAAGGCAAGGGCTGAATTTTGCAGAGTTGAGTTAAGGATTTTGAATTTTATCCTCAGAGTTCTGGGAAGTTAACAAATGGGACTTTAAGCAATGGAGTAACAATCACATTAGCATTTCTTAAAATACCACTCTGGGGCTCCTAGGTGGCTCAGTCAGTTAAGCTTCCTGACTTCAGCTCAAGTCATTATCTCACAGTTCACAATTTCAAGCCCCTGCTTAAGATTCTGTCTCCCTCTCTTTCTGCCCCTCCCCTGCTTGCACTGTCTCTCTCTCTCTCTCAAAAATAAATAAAAGTATTTTTAAAATGGATTTAAAAAATAAAATACCACGCTGGCTGGGGGCCAAAGTGGAAAAGAGAGGACCAGTAAGAGTCTGCCATAATGATTTAAGTGAGAGATGATGGTGGCCTGGTCAGGGGAGTGATGGTGAACATAGAGGTGGACTGATTTGACAGAAATGCAGGACATGAAATTGGTAAGACACACTAATGGTTGGGTTACGGGGGGCAAGGAAGAAAAGATATTCAACAGGACTCCTACTTTCAAATAAATTAATGATGCTGGTACATTGCTTTACAAAGCATTTTTACATACATTATCTCATATGATCTGAAACTTCAATTGTGTAAACTAAGGAAGAGATCATTATTCCTGTTTTATTGGTGAGGAAACAGGTCCAGGGAGTAAACATATTTATTTTAATTAGTGAATTAATGAGTAAATCGATTAACATACTGCCTCCTTCCAGAAAGAATTTAAGATGACTAACAGTGAAACATGATGTTTCAGAAAAGCATATATTGTGGTGCCTGACTGGCTCAGTTGGTAGAACATGTGACTCTTGATCTTAGAGTCGTGAGTTCAAGCCCCACATTGGCATGAAACTTACTTAAAAAAAAAAAAAAAGAACTTAGGGGCACTTGCCTGTCTCAACTGGTGGAGCATCTGACTCTCAATCTCAGGGTCATGAGTTTAAGCCCCCATGTTGGCCATGTAGCCTACTTAAAAAAAAGAACATATATTGGGGTACCTGGGTGGCTCAGTCAGTTATACATCTCTGACTTTTAAAACACTTTTTTAAAAAGTCTTTATTTATTTACTTTGAGAGACAGAAAGAGTACAAGCTGGGAAGGGGCAGAGAGAGAGGAAGAATCCCAAGCAGGTTCTGTGCTGACAGCATGTAGGCTGCTTAGGATTCTTTCTCTCCATCTCTCTCTGCCCCTCCCCTGCTCTCTCCCTCTCTCTTTCTCTCGAATAAATAAATAAACCTTAAAAGAAGAGCATATATTAAAATGATGCAAAAGATGAATAGAGATGGACATAAAATAGCAAAAATGAGACTAAAAATGCACATTACAATCTATCTGTAAACATGGTGTCCACACACTAGAAGTTTATCTCTGAGCCTCCCAGGATCTGATTTCCCAAGATTTCACAGTTTGTGGTAAAGACTGGACTCAAACATAGGTCAGGTCCAGCTCAGGTCCCATACATACATTCGACTTCATTATTAGCCTATAATCCAAACTACCACTAGGAAGTTCTCTCTATTCAGGCTTCTTTTAATACCTCTCAAGGATTTCTGCTTCTAGATAGAGCAAACTAGTTTGATACTATAGCCCCTGTTGATAATAACCAGAAAAACTGAATAAAATATTTCACATATCTGCCTGAAGGCATCAAGGCATCAAGGATTTGAGGGATCAAGATCTCATGGAGAAGAGAAGCACAGAGAGGTAAGCCTGACAGAGTGTCACTTTTCCCTTTAGGACATTTGCTGAGTGACAATTGGTGGATGACAGCCTGAGAATCTGAGCAGATCTTCTGGCAATCTCGCAGGGATAGAGGATATAAATTGGAGTTCCAGGGCCACCAGGATGAAGGGCTTCAATAAATACCCCAGGTTTTCAATCAGGACCCCTGAAGGGCTCTACTCCAGGAGTAAAGGTAATAGGAAATAGACCAACACTTACAAAGACTGAAACCCAGTTCTGCTTGTTTGTTTTTAGGCACTCATTTAATGGAGATTTTTATTCCTGCTGACATTGTTATGGATGCTATTATTGTTTATCTAATAAAGTTGTAAATGTTGAAACAGTATAGGATGGTTAAAATTTTTTTTTATTGTGGTAGAAAACGCATACCATAAAATTTATCATCTTAATCATTTTTAAGTATACAATTCAGTATTGTTAAGTATGTTTACATTGTTGTGAAAGAGATCTCCAAAACCTTTTCATCTTGCAGAATTGAAACTTGAACTCCCTCATACTCCCTCCCCTCAGGCTCTGGTAAGTATCATTCTACTTTCTATATCATTAATTTGACTAATTTAGATACTTCATGTAAGTGGAATCATACAGTATTTATCCCTTTATGACTGGCTTATTTCACTTAACATAATGTCCTCAAGGTTCATCCATGTTGTAGCATGTGACAGGATTCCATTCCCTTTTAGGGCTGAATATTCCATTGTATGTATATACCAAATTTTGATTATCCATTCATCCTATGATGGACATTTGGGTTGCTTCTTCCTCCTGGCTATTGTGAATAGTGCTGTGGATATGGGTGTGCAAGTACCTCTTTGAGACCCTGCATTCAATTCTTTTGAAAATATACCCAAAATGGGATTGCTGGATCATATGGTAGTTCTATTTTAAACTTTTTGAGTAACTGCCATACTGTTTTCCAAAGTGGTTGCATCATTTTACAATCCTACCAAAAACTTCTCAATTCCCACCAATACTTGTTATTTTCTGTTTGTTTTTTTTTTTTAAATAGCCATCCTAATGGATGTAATGTAATATCTCAATGTAGAGGGTTTTTTTGAAAAATAAAAAGTTGACACACATTAGTTTCGGGTGTGCAACATAGGGATTAGACAAGTCTTCACATTATGCTATGCTCACCACAAGTGTAGTTACCCATCTGTCACTATATGACGCTATTACAGTACCATTGACTATATTCCCTATGCTGTGCCTTTTATTCCCATGACTTATTCATTCCATAACTGGAAGCCTGTACCTCCCACTCCCCTTCACCCATTTTACCCACTTCTCCACTCCCTTCCCTCTGGCAACCATTAGTCTGTTTTCTGTGGGTCTGTCTCTTTTGTCTGTTTGTTCTTAGATTCCACATATAAGTGAAATCACATAGAATTTATCTTTCTCTATATTACTTATTTCACTAAACAAACAAACATAGGGGTTCATATGTTTTTGAACTAGTGTTTTCATTTTCTTTGATTAAATAACCAGTAGTAGACTGGGTTGTGTGGTATTTCTACTTATAATATCTCAGTGTAGTTTTGATTTGCATTTTTCTCATGATTAGTGATATTGAGCATCTTTTTATGTGCTTTTTTTGGCCATTTGTATAGTGTCTGTGGAAAGACATCTATTCAAATCCTTTGCCTTGTTTGCCTTGTTACTGCTCTATCCTTGCGCCTAGAATATTCAACACATAGGTACTCAATAAATGTTAAATGAATAGTTGAAAGACAACCTTGACATTCAAGGAAGGCCTTAGCTCAAAGGAATGCTCTGATGGGAGTTGTAAGCCTCTATGACAGGCCAGGATGGAGAACTATTTGTCCTTTAAGTGCTTCTGAAATCACATGAAGTCTGCTCAGCTCCGCAAAATAGAATCAACTTTAAGCACTGACATTTCAGGCAAAGACCATGATCCAAGACTTAAAGGAAACAGATGCCTGCAGGTGATCGCTGTCCAAACTCCTTAGACTGCCTGCCTGAAGCTCTTCATCCCTTGGCTCTAGACTCATTTTTTCCTGCTACTTGCCACCTCTCACCCTTATCTCTAGCTATCAGAATGACTTGCAGTTCCTGACTGCTTTACTCCATTCCAACCCCTTTGACTCCTTGTCTGTTAGATTTTAGCTTAAATGCCACCCCCCTCCAGGAAGCCTTCATTAATTCACAATCCCAAGATTGGACAAGTTGCCTCTGCTTATGCACCCATAACACCTTGCACTCACTCCAATGGTGGTTATCACCACTCTGTGTTAGAACCTCCTGTCCATTTTTCATTTTCCACATGCTTAGACTTGAGCTCCTTGAGGGCAGACCCTGGTCCTTCTTGTGTCCCTAGTGCCTAGCTCAGGACCTGGCCCCTATAGAAACTCTGAATATTTGTCGAGTGGAAGAGTTAATGAATGTACTGTTAAAATCAAGATTCCTGAAAGAGTCTGAGGGTGTGGTAGTTGAAAAGTACTTCAGAGGTCACTGTCTCTGTAAGATGTTCCCATCCACAATGTTTTCCTGAAACCATTTTTCATAATTGTTAGGCAACAACTACAGAATGAAATAATTATATGTTACTTCCAGGTCCCTGCTGTTAGGGTTCTCCTGGTTCTCTGCCTACTCTTTAATAGGGCCATCAACCTACTATGCAATTCTCACCACACCCTCTTCTCTCCCTCTGGTCAGTTACACTTACCATTTTGTTTATATATAATAGAAGTATTTATTTAATGTGTGTGCATTTAATATATGCCCAAAACAGCTGTCTTAGTCATGTAGCAGTGCCTGGAGGGCAGGTGCATCATGCCTTTCTCCATCCCAAATTTGGCACGGTGCCATGAGAAAGCAGGTGCATCTGAGAGGAGATAATTATTGGAGTGGCTTTGTGTTCACAAGGAGGATACATACGAGCTATAGCCATTATAAGGGTCTGAGAGTACTTCATTTCCTACCAAAAATCTACTTCACTGCATCATCAGCTGGCGTTTTCTCTGGAACCACAGTCATTCCAGGTCCATCCAGCACCACAATGCACTGGCAGATTTTGAGCCAAGAGGCTGGAACTTTTAGGATTGAGGGACATCTTGGATGTGACATGGAAAGGGATTCAAAGGAAGGCCAAATGAGAGATCTCATTTTCCCCCAAGATACAAAGAGGTAGTATGTAGAAACATTTACAGGGGTTGGTTTTCCTAACTAGATCATGATGGACACACTATCTGTAAGTACCTTACTTACCTGTTGACATGTTTGTTTTCTGTAGCCCCACCAGAACCAATAGAATGTAAGCTCCATGGGGGCAGAACCTTTGCTTTGTTTACTGTCTTCTCTCCTATACTCAGAACAGCAGCTGGCACATACTAGGCACTCAGAAATTCACCCTTGAATGGGCTCAGGTGTTAAAACAATAGGACACTCCCAGCATCCGGAGAATAGGTAGGGGTTGCTGGAGGGAAAGTGATGACTACATGGGTGCAAAGGACTGAAATTTATTGGGACTAGGACATTAGCCACTGCAGTGACAAAATGACAGTGAGCTGTTCAGTCAGTCTTCTGAGGGGGCAGTAAGTCATGGTCAAGTCCAACCACTGCCCTCAGACATTTGGGTGTTATCTCACAACTCTGGATTGGACACCATAGACTCTCTGGTCTCTGATAAGACTCCTTGGGAGCTGTGCAAATGGTCCAGGGGACTATCCATTGCTGACATCTCCTCTGTTGCTTACTTCGGAACCCCTACAAAGCTCCTGTTGTGGAGTGGCACAGCTTGCATTTGAACTTGCTCCTTCTCCTGAAGCTTAAAATCTGTGCATTCACTCATTGTTCCAAAATTTATAACCTCAAGTCTACATAGACATTCTTGTAACCCTTGATGTCCTTAAACTTGTTGCTCCTCAGATTAGCTTGGATCTGCCTTTGGCCAGTCTTGAAGGGGACAGTCTCCAGGGTGATGCTGGCCCTGTGTTGAGGTTTGAGGACTCCAATGCTGTAGCATAGAAAACAGAATGTTAGAAAATCATACCCAATATGATAACTCCAAAGCTCTTTCCACTCAGCAACCAGGGCTTTTCTTTCATCGTGTTTTCAGAGACTGGCCTTGGCACCTGTCACCAGAAAGAAGGATAGTGATAACCCCAAGACAAGATGGAAGTGAAGGCTGAATACCCCCAGAACTCACAGAACTCTCTGCTGTTTCTTGAAGAGACCACTTCCTTCCACAGTCAGCACACAATCTGCAACATGCTCTGAGAGGGGGTTTGAAAACAGCACCTGTATGGAGAGTGGCTGATTCACAATGGCAGCTCCTAAAACCTAAACAGAGAAATCCAGGGAAGAGGAAGGGAACAGAAAATTAATCTCATTCCCCAATTCACTAAACCCTTGATTGGGCCCACTTCAACAGGAAGATGACTTGTATCTTCAGTGTCTGTTAATGCTTTCTATTATAGTTGCTGGAAATTTTTCCTTGTAGAGTTCTACTATATGTAAGACTAGGACTTTAAAATCTTTCTTACTGTTTCCTTTCTTTTCCATAATCCCCAATTTATTATGACTGAAATATCATCATACTGGGGAGTTTCTGTGCTGATGGCATTTTATAGGTCACTTTTTCTGTTATGAATTCAAGAATGTTAGCTGTGCAATTGTGTAAGCAATTGCTCCTTAGTTGTATTTCCTGAAGAGCTGGACTTCTGTGACCCAGGTTTTTCCAACTATGGGTTAAAACCAACTCGATGGATTGTTGTTAATGTTTTTAAAGAATGAAATAGAAGAAAATATTAGTGTATATCACACAAGATATTGTTATGTAAAACTTCGTTTCATTTATACATGCATAGATGTTTGTACAAAATATTTTACATCCCTCAACCCAGCATATGGAAAAGTCTGATAAATTGGAGTCTCTAGTGATGTTTCCTCTGCTCCAAGGATTTCATCCAAGTGTAAACTAATCAATCTCAAGGATTCTCATGCATAATTTGAGTGGATAGAATCTTCTTTGGCACTTTTTTATTGCACTTCCACTCCATCCCTTTTCTTCTTCTTAACATAACTGGCTCATTTCTTTTCACACCAGTGTGTGAGTGAAAAGCAATGGGACATTCAAGGCTGTAGACAGATGGAAGCAAACCTGGAAACCCTCCCTAAAACAGACTCCCGTGGCTGGGCTTGCCAGACACACCCCACCATGGGGCCCCACAGGCTCATTTGGCAGGGTCTAGGAGGCTGCTTGGCCTTGGGGAGATAGCACTGGAAGAGATCCATGAAGTCTTCCCACTCAGAGGACCACAGAATGTCACAGCAGGCAGTGTCCTCAGAGGCCAGCTAGTCTAATCCTCTCATTTGACAGTTCAAGAAGCAGAGACCCAGGGCCTTGTCTAAGAATGCACAGCCAGGAAATGGCAAATCACACTTAAGCTGATCTCAGTCAGTGCTTTCCTCCCCACTCAGGTTTCTCCCATCTGAGCTCATAGTTCCTTATGTTGACCCTGGGGAAAGCCATCAGTAGAAGGTGGCACAAGGGAGGCATCTCTCCTTGTCCTTTCCATGAAACCTGCTCAAGGTCCATCCATAAGGCTTTTAATGGTGCAAAAGGATGGACATACTGTCCAATGTTTTCAGATGAAAACATGTTGTGATGCCTCATGTTCTGAGGCATTGGACATCCTGTCCAATGTTTTCAGATGAAAACATGTTCTGAGCCTCATGGTCTGATAGGGAGGTATTTGGGGACACCAGAAGAGTCAGAGGCAAGAGTCAGAGCCTGCTCTCCTGAACAGACTCTCAGAGGGCTCCCACCCCAGCCAGATCTCCAGGGGCCCCCAGGCCACTTACATTAATCATGATGCCTGGATAAGCTAAGGTGATGATCTTGTCCACCAGAATCTTTTCCGGACTGTTCTTCTCTTCGCCCAGGGCACTGATGCGGATCAGCTTGTCTGTTGACAGGTACTGGCTATACTGGGAATAGGGAATTCTGCAGGAATGGGTCTTTGCTAGGGAGAAAACAAAAAGATAAGATGAGTGTAGCTGGGAAAATCAGCTAGGCCTTGGATGGATCTGGGGACCTTTCTTTGGGAAAGTGGCTTAATACAAACATGTATTAAGCCCCAGTGAAGCAGGCACTAGGTTTTCAGGTGAGAGGCTGAGGTTAAGAAAGGCAAAATGGTTTCCCCAAGGTCATTCTACTGGTAAATGGATAAGCTGAGGTTCTAACCAAAGTCTGGAGGCCTCCAAAGCTCAGGCTTCCCCTATTAAACCAGGCTCCTTTCCTTGAGGTAGTAAAGGGAAGGGATTGGGTGGAAGAGAAAGGAGAGAAGAAAAAGAAGAAGAGGAGAAGGGAGGGAGGAAAAGAGGGAGAGAGGGGGAGAGAGAGGAAAGGAGGGAAGGAGGGGAGAAGGAATCTGTGCCAAAGGGGACATTAGGAAGACTGGTGTCACAGGGGTGTGTCCCCAGAATCCTTGTTGGCTGGCTTGTCCCCACTGGCATTTCCATAACCCACTCTGTATACACAGACCATCCCTGTGCCCATACCCAGAGCCCATACCTTCTTCAGGAGAAAGTGTGATGAAGGCTGTGTCCTGCCAGAAAGGGGGCAGGGGGCTGCCATCATGCAGCAGGGACTGGGCACTCAGGTTCACTTTGAGGTCCTTGAACTGGAGTGACATGTTGAGGGCCAGCAGGACAAACCTTATGTCCTGGCCCATGTTGGGCGGGTCGAGCAGCTGGAATTTCAAGGAGACCTGGACTATATCACTGGGCCGAAGGGAAGGCATATGCAGGCTCCGAGGGCTGTCCCCGTTCAGTGGCACAGGTGGGGAATGTTGTGAGTCTGCTTTGTGGGGGCCTTCAGACCTTCTAGCCTTCAGCTTCTGAAGAGCTCTCATAAACACCAGCCTCTCCTGGGGGGAACCTGGAAGGACAGAGATGGCACCGGCTGTGGACCAGTCTGACCCAGGGTTGCAAGCCTTGGCTGAACACCGCAGGTGTGTTAAAACCCTCATTTCCAACAATGAACACTGCCTACCTTGCATCAAGAGCTTTCTAAGTGTCAGCTTTGCTGAGCATTTCACACCATTCATCCTCACCTCAACCATGAGAGGGATGTATTGTTATTATTTATTATTATTATTTTTTAGCAGTGCCCATGTGAAAGTGGTGTCCCCAGTAGAGATAAGATGGCCCTTTAGACCTTCTCTTCAGTTCCATGAAAGGCCTAGAACTGTATTTTCTTAAATCACTAGCACTGTTTTATTTATTTGCTTGTTTACTTACTTACATTTTGACCCCTTTTACCCATTTCTCCCATCCCACCCCCCTTCATCTGGTAACCACCAATCTGTATTCTGTACCTATGAACTTGGTTTCTTTTCCGTGTTTTTTTTTTTTTAGACTCCACACATAAGAGAGAAAATCATACAGTATTTGTCTTTGTCTGACTCATTTCAGTTAGCATAATGCCCTCAAGGTCCATCCGTATTGTGGCAAATGGCAAGATATCTTTTTTTCTTTTTGTGATTGAATAATATTCCATTGTATACATATACTACATTTTGTTTAGCCATTCATCCATCAGTGGACACTTGGGCTGTTTCCATAGCTTGACTATTGTAAATAATGCTACAGTGAACATGAGGGTGCATATATTTTTTCAAGTTGGTGTTTTCATTTTCTTCAGACAAATACCCAATAGTGTGATTGCTGGGTCATATGGTAGTTCTATTTTTAATTTTTTGAGAAACCTCCATACTGTTTCCCACAGTGGCTGTACCAGTTTGCATTCCCACATTCTAAGCCTCGTTCCAGGCAGAAAAGGATCTCAAAGCATCTGCTTTAGCAAGAGTGGGCCCAGGGAGATGTGAATCAGATTTAGCTCACCTGTGGTTGGCTCTACAGGCTGAGTGGGAGAAGACCAAATACTGCCTGACTAATCAGCACCCTCAGGCCCAAAGGAATATAGCTCCAAACCCCCAAGCTCACATTGGAACCCCATGGACCTCTAGTGAATGCTGTCACTGCCCACCTACATCCCCTTGGAGCTTGCTAGTTCAATGCCCATGTGCCCTACTTTCAAATTCTAGCACTTTACACTCTTTGTCTGAGGCTCTGTTTGCCACCAGAGCTGCTTTAGCCCGTGCATGGAACAGGCCAAAAGTGCTAGGGACTTTACACAGCAAGGAGCAGGCTTCAACCCTTGACTAGCCCCTTGCCTCTTGGATGGGATAAATCTGTGGTGCTGTTCTACACTTTACTCTGAATCCCTGATAGGGTTGCCAGATTTAGCAAATAAAAATACAGGGCCATTTAAATCGAGTTTCAGATTAACAACAAAGAATTTGGGACATGGTTAGACTAAAGCATTATTTGTCCTGTATTTTCCCTGGCAACCCCACTCGCAGAGCTCCCCAGCAGCAACTGAGCTCCAGCTGCTTGTGCTGCTAACCAGCTTGACGAGGTGCCCTGTGTTGGCTTCCTCCCTTCCCCTATCTCCCTTGCTCACTCTCCTTCCTTCCAGGAGTTCCTGGATGGCCTCACAGATAAACCACTTGTCCTTGAATCCTTGCCTCAGGATCTGTTCTGGCACCCAGAACAAGATAGCCCCAGAGTGGATGGAGGGGAAGGGGGTGATGAACAGCATGCTGAGCTGTGTTCATTGCTTGCCTCTCATTGTGTAACCCCTTCCTATGCTCAGACTCTGGAACTTCTCTGTGGGTCCCAAAGGCCCACATAGACAAACCATAGATACCTACTGGCCAGCCCTCCTAGCACCTGCTCAGCTAACTGCCGCTCCCCCACTTTCCTGATTCACTCTTGCTTAGCTTTTCTTCCTCACTTAGCTTCTGGCCTTCATGGACTGTGTATTTTTGATTGGCCTCCCAGGGGGTTGGACCTAGTGCTTGGTCTTCTCAAATTTTGGGAATTAGTTCACACCTGACTACCTTAACTGTCTATTTGTCCCTGCTGACTAGAGTAAGAAGCCCCTGCCAGGTCTCCCACCTCTCAGAACCGTCCTCTGCAGCAGGTGGGGGTGGGAGTAAACATGTGGGCTTGGTGTTGGTTGGTGGTCTGGACTGTCCTCCAAACACTCACTAAAAGTTAATTAATCAATATGTTACATGAAATTAATTAAATTAACTAATATGGTAGGGTTTATAGATCCCCTGCCATCTTCAGAAGGAGGGTAACTTTCCAAGAAGGCAGCCATGAGGGATTCGCATCCCACACTGGTGGGATGCCTGTTACTGGCCCTACAGGTCCATGTGACCATCTTGTGGAGGCTGCTCACTGGCCTGTGGGATGTGGGGTGGCGGTGAGCACAAGGAAGTGAGGCAATGGGAACATCTCAACTGAGATCTTAAAACTGAAGGGCTGAGGAGACAAGGGGACCTGGGTTATATCCCTCAGATGCCTTCTGGTTCCCCAGAGGGCCACCCCAGCTGGCTGGGAGGTTCCCTGGGGTGGGGGGGAAGGAGCCCACAGGACTTGGACTCTGGCAGGGATTGACTCAGTCATACCTTCTATGTATTTGTAGTTCTCTGTGACGTCATCTCGCTCATCACTTTGAATGCTCTTGGTGCTGATAAAATTGCCAACAGTATTTGTGTCCCGGTGAATTTTCTGCTCCTTCCCTCCGTAGACAAGCCAGGACATGCAGTCAGCATTGACCATGGAAAAGGCAAAGGCTGTGTCATAGTTCAGATCCACCTCTCCCTCTTTGATGGCTCTGACAGAGGCAGGGCCACAGCAGTAGAGGCCTGAAGGAGAACAGAAGAGCCACGATGGGTCATTGCTGCAGGGTCAGGCAGGGGTAAGAGCGGTTTCTGGGGAGTGGGTTCCACCTTTCTTCTGGACAGCCTCACCATTGCTCGTCTCCTGAGGGGTGGCATCCAGCACCTGCCAGCCTCCATATCCGGGAGGGAGGTCCTTTCGGGCCATCCAACACTCATTCCACACATGAAAATTCCTGAAGGAGAAGCCAGAGGAGTCAGTGTCAAATGAAGGCAAGAGAGAGCTTGTAGTGCTTGTGTTCTTTCCAGAGCAAGGCAGGGGCTGATGGGTACATGGACCGCTAAATAGAAAGATTTAATGCACCCTAAGCCTTCAAACTCTATGGGTGAGTAGTGGCAGCTTTTCCTCCCGTGAGCCTTGACTTGCCCAGAAAAGAGCTTTCTTCTGTGAATAGAGAGTATTAACTCTATATTAACTGGAATTAACTGAAGTTAAATATCCCTCACTCTCTCTCTCCCAAAGGTCCTCATGGCCTTTCTTGTGTGTGCTGCTGAGTCACAGGGGCAGACATGGGTGTGTCTGGAGGTGGGGCTTCAGGCCCTCCTGTAGTCAGAGCTATAGGCTGAGTATTAAATGAAGGAGATGGCAAAGAGGGAAATCTCACCCAGGGCAGAAAGCTGTTGTGATGTGAGGATTCTAAACTCAGAATCGTTTTTGTGTTCAGCTATGTCTCAGCCTTCGAGGTGGGGATACAGGGCCCTGGGACTGGTAAAAGTGAGGCGGGTCTGGGAGAATAGCAGGCTTGTGGGCACAGTCCTGCCCCACTATCTGCTGGTGGAGTTTGCCTTGGAAAGAGACAGAGAGGTGGTCTCTCACCAGACACTGTCCTTCTTCTTATTCTCCAAGATCCTGCCTGTGCTGTCATAATACTCATCTATGATCAGGTTTCCATCTGTGTCGTGGCCAGAGTCAAAGTTGGTGATCACACGGGTGGGGATCCCCAGGCACCTCATTACTGCAGAAAGAGCAAAAAAAAAAAAAAAAACCAACCAAACAAACAAACAAAAACAAAACTCCTGTGGGCTGTGGATTCAGGAATTCTATGGATTCCTGGATGTAGGGCCCTGGGCCCAGGGAAACCATTCTTTGGCACCTGCAGGACTAGTCAGGGGAGCTGTCTGGAGCACTGGGTTGATGATATTGCCAACCTCTCTCCCCACCTTCCTGAACTCCTCTCCGGGGCTCATGGAAGAGACACTGTGCAGACGCTGGGCTTCTGGTTGCTCAGAGAAGCACTGCCAGGGCCGACAGAAACTCCAGCAAGTTGTGAGTCCCTGACTTTGCAAGCAGGACTGGGTAGGCACGACTCCTTTGGCAAGACTACTCAGTGGCCTAACTTGGTCTTGCTCATCTCTTGGCTGTGAATCTCCATCTTCAAACCAAATGCTAGAATTTCAGCTCAGACCATCAGATACTTAGACAAAGTGTCTGTGGCTTGGATTCCTCCTTTTCTATGGGTGTATTGTCTTGGAAGCTTATAAAGGAAAGTGTCACAAAGGAAGGCAGAAAAGGAAGGAAACTGTGTAACAAAAGCTTAGAAAAGTGAGGGTTTGTACCCAGTAGAGAAATTCTAGAAAGGAGGTACTACATTGTTTTTATTCCTGAGAGGGCATCTTTCCCTCTGCCAGCCAACTTCTGTGCTTTGTCCCTTGCCATATTTCCCCCATTCTGCACTCTTTAAGTATAGCAATATCCCCCAGCCCATCCTACTGCCGATGTCCTGGGGACCCTGTCCCTTCAAGTCCAGCATTGGCAGCCCACCCCATTTAATAATAATGATAATGATGGTGATGATGATGATGATAATAATAATAAAATTCAATAATATCAGCCAGGCATATTGCTATATTATCCTCAGGACAACTCTACACAGAAGCTACCATTATTATCCTCATTTTAAAGATTAAGAATCAGGGGCACCTGGGTGGCTCAGTTGGTTGGGCGGCCGGCTTTGGCTCAGGTCATGATCTCGCAGTCTGTGAGTTTGAGCCCCATGTCAGGGCCTGAGCTGACAGTTCAGAGCCTGGAACCTACTTCGGATTCTGTGTAACCCCCCCTCTGCCCCTCCCCCATTTGTGCTCTGTCTTGCTGTCTCTCAAAAATAAATGTTAAAAAAATTAAAAAAAAAAAGAATCAGAGGCTAAGAGGGTCACCTGGGTGGCTCAGTTGGTTAAGGATCTGGCTCTCGGTTTCTGCTCAAGTCATGATCTCACAAACCGTGAGATCAAGCCCCTCCTTGGGGGCAGTTTCTCTGCCTGCTCAATCTTAAGATTGAGCCTGCTGAAGATTCTCTCTCTCCCTCTCTCTATGCCCCTCCCCACCTCACAGGTGTGCATGCTCTCTCTCTCTCTCTCAAAACAAATAAATAAACTTTAAAAAAATCAGAGGCTAAGAAAAGTTGGCAACCTTGACTAACGTCAAATGGCTAGGAAGTGGCAGACCTATCACTCAAATCCCGATTTCACTGCTGGGCTCGTACTCAATTCTGAGCCCACCTCCCAGTATTGTGCACACAGTTCAGCATTCTAGTATTTTTCCCTTATTAGACATTTCATGCATTTTCCTATGTTAACAATTATTTGCACAAAGCCTCTCCAGGTCAGGGTGTAGAGACATCTCTGGATATAGCTCGGAAAGAGGGGGAGAGGATCCCAAAAGGGAACCTGGAGCTCTCCTTGGCACAGCTCTGTGCAAGGCCAAGGAATGAGGGCAGGGAGTGAGCAGAGCTGACAAGTGAGTTGTAGGTGGAGGTAACACAGGACCGCCTCAGAGGAGAGGGTGAGGTTGGAAAAGCTGCCACTAAAGGAACATGGGACAGGAATAAGGCAAGAGCACTCAGGTGACTCAGGAGCATTGCGTGAGCACATTGTGCTAAGATTACAGTCAGGAGGGTGGGTGACACTTCTGATAATAAGAGAAGGTGCCAAGGAGGGATGGGCAGGGAAAGCAGGAAACAAGCCTCCATTCTTCACACCAAGTGATGAATTCACAAATAGCCACATGAACTGTCAGTGGTGGTATCAGCTTGTGCTCAACAAGGCTGGATGAACCTTTTCCACCTGAAGACGTGGCATTGTGCCCATGGCACTCTGAAGTTCTTTACGTGACTTAGCACATGACTTGTGATGGTTTGTTTATGAGTCTGCCTTCCTGAGAGGGATTGTGTGATATTCGTCGTTACCATTATATGACCATTAACAACACAGAACCAGGCCTGTTTTGCAGAAACTTGATGGTGCATCATTGCTAGATGGCTGAATGAGTGTCTCACAAATCTTCTGCCTGTTCTCATGATTTCTGACTTTGCACAGCACTTTCATAATGACTGCGCCCTATGCTTTAGGTATCAAGCTTGACTGTCAGTAGAGCATAAGCTTTGAGTGGTGATGGATTTGCATTGATCTGTTCTCACACTTTTGTCATCATGGAGGACAACAGCCTGTCACCATAAAGCCATGGTGAGGCTAGAATGGTTGCTCACATGGGGAGTGAGTGAGGCCTTGCTTCCATACCACACTAAGAGAGCTAACAGCACTCAGATTTGCATGAAGCCATACACTATATTTTTCCCAGGGTCTTGCTCCCTCTGTCCTCCATGCTCTGTCCTCCCACCAATAGCTCATCTTGTCTTGTGGATTCACCTCTTACTTCTGTGCCCACAACTCCTGAACTTGAATCTTGAGCCTCTGTGGAGACCTCGCTGCTTCTAGACACATGCCCAACTGAGCTTGTCTTTCAGTCTTCTCCATCTTCTTTGCCGGTTGATGACATCATTATTATCATCATCATCATAGTGCCAGCCATGGTGCCAAGCATTGCATGGGCATGATCTCATTTATTCATCTCCCAAACCCTGTGGTTATCCCGACTTTAAAGAGGAGAAACCTTAAGTGTAGTGAGGTTGAGGTCACATGGCAGAAAGAGGAGAGCCAGGGCAGGATTTAAGCCCCTCATTCTCTGATCTCAAAACATCCCCATGCTTCTAGCTACAAGCCACACCACTGCAACTTCACTAGGCATCACAGCACCAACTCATTCTCAATGCACCTTCCTCTGTCAAGTTTTCACTGACTACTTCATGCCACACTAACTTCCCTTCTCATGCTCTCACTTAATCCAGTCACCTGTGCTGCATATTTTATCACTGGATGGAGCTCTCTGTGATCTCCTGTATTTGTTTTATCTTGTCAGCCGGATTACAAATCCCCCTAGACTAGGATTAATATCAGATGCTTTTCTTGATATTTCTTTGTTTCCAACACAGTGCTGGGTACAAAGTAGATGCTCATTAAATCTGTGTTGACATGTATTGTCTTTAACCTGTGAATAAGGTTTCTGCAGACTACCAGTCCTAATGACTCACAGTTTGACATGAGACTCAGGTGACTCACTAATAATTTTGGGGGAACTGAGTACTACATAAAAGGGAGGTGTGTGTGTTTGTGTGTGTGTATACACATGCACGCAACCCTCACACAGTCATGCTTAGGTAAAGGTGGACCAGATATCAGAATCTGGAAAGGCCTGCAGAGTTCCCAAGGTATATGACACCACACCACACTCCCAGCATGAATTACTATGTCTTTTCACTCAGCCATTCAGCACTCATCCAGTGCTCATGTCAAGCCCCTGTGATTAACCAGGCAATGGGTTAGATGCATACACAAAAATGAAAGACATTCCTGTCCTCAAGGAGTGCAGCTTCACTTTTGACTGGTGATGGACATCATCCTGATGGTGTATTAAACATGGAGTCTGTTTCAAGACTAGCTGTGAAATCTTCTCACCAGTTCGTTTTCCTCCCCTGTCTCCCACCAGCTCCCCATGTGGAAATGTGGCTCCAATTTTAAAAGAGAAATCAGTGGAAAGTTAGAGTTAAATCTGTTGAAATTCGCTTGATCAGCTTTGCTGCCACACTTCTATGGCTTAAACTGAAGAATACAGTCAAACTTCAGCTAATAGAGTTGAAGTGTTTCCATTTAAATATGATGATTTTTAGCATCTTTTAATTTCTCCCCGGAAGCATCAAGCTTCCAAATGGTAAAAGTATCTTTTCCTCCCATGCTTCTAATTGTTCCTTAAACCAAGATGGTTATATTGTATTGGTTTTTCAGATACGCCTTCACAAGTTCATATTAGAACTGTTCTTGTTTGTCTGCAATGACAATGAATCCTAAAACTGCTTTAAAAAAATAATGTCCACTAAAAAAATTACCAGGCATGCAAAGAAGCAGAAAAATATGACTCATAACCAGGACAAATGTCAATCAATATACTAGATCTAGAAATAACAGAGAGATTGAATTAGCTGACAAGGACCTTAAAATAGCTATGTTAAATATTATAAATATGCTCAAGAGGAGGTAAAGGAAAACATGACCATAAGAAGAGAAATGGAAGATAGAAAGAAGATCCAGTGGAACTTCTAAAGATGAAAAATATAACATATAAATATTGGACAAAATATTGCACTATAACAATATACTTTTTTTTTTTTTTTTGGTAAGAACACATTCAGAGACAATGTTACATATTAAATACATCAAAATGTTTCCCTATCATGGAGGAAGGTGAATAGGAATGGGTTGCAAGACAAAAGTGAGGAAAAACTAATTGATTAGTTAATTAATTTTTTAAAAAGGGGCCTGAACCAGACCTATTATGATAAATATCATGAAATGAGAAATATGATTAATTAACCCTAAACACTCCAAGGAACGAAAGAAGGAAATAAAGTAAAAAAGTGAGACAGATGATGGGGAACTGAATTTTGGGGGATGACTAGAAACACCTTGTGAGCAAGATCCAGTCAGACCTCTGGAGCCCAAGAAGCTGAGATTAAAACAGTATCAGGCTAATTATAATAACTAATATTTATGTAAAATTAACCATGTGCCAGGCATTTTTCTAGGTACTGGCCAAATATTAACCCACAACCTGGTAAGAGAACATTCCACACAAGCCTTGATGTCTCATTAATCAATGGGGAACAATAGTAGATTTGTGTTTGAGCGAAAGGTTGAGGCAACAAAATGCACCAGGACTGGGGCTGAGATTCCTTCTTTGAGAGCTAAGCGCTCAGTGAAAACAGTGAGGACAAGAGTTGTATTCAAATGAAGATAATGAGGTACTTTATAGAGGCCACTACACAACTGAGTGAGAAGAAATCTTAGGTGACATGTAGCCCAGGGGTGTTCAAAAAGTTTTAAGCAGAGGACCCTACATACAAGGTAAAGCGTTAAGTGGGGATCCAATATACAAAATGTACTCATGGGGTAGTTTTGGGTGAAGAGAGGAGGGCCTAGCTCTAAGCAACACAACCTCCTCATCTCCCACACCATTTCCCACCATCCTTCCCCCCATGTCTCCTGGGCCACCTCTCTACTTTATAGAGCAGGGATTATGCCCCATAGACCTGTTCACAGTCAATGTTCATGTCTTCCAAGTCACTGCTGACCCTATCCCTACCCATGCAGCTGTGGGCAGGAACAGACCAGGCATATTCCCAGGATGACTGCCTTCAAAAAAAAAAAAAAGGCAAAAAACCAACTTAATTGAGATATAATTCACATACCATAACCCTTGTAAAGTGTACAATTCAGGAGTTCTGGTCCAAGATGGCAATGTAGGAAGACCCTGAACTCATCTCCTCCACAGACACACCAAATCTACACCTATTTATAGAGCAATTCCTCTTGAAGAAGAACTGAGGGCTGACTGAAAGCTTCTGCACAACAAAAAATAGACCGCACAGAGAGTGGCAAGAGAGAGGGGGACTTGGTGACCAAGGGAATCCCCACTCTGACTCTGTAAACTGCAGTGGGAAGGGATAGTACTGAGGGACTGTGAAAAGATTAGTCTGCCCTGGAGCACAGAAAAAAAAGCCACAGTATAAAAGAGCAACTGGAATATAAAAGAACCAGCCCTAGAACCTTGACAAATGGCAGGGGAGCTGCTGGAACTCTCTCCAGGTCCCTTGTAGCAGAGAGTGGATGGCCAGAACAGGAAAAGCCTGATGACTGAGAGCTGTGGGTGGCCAGCCCTAAGTACAGAAAAGGTAGACCAGAGATTTGTCTGAAATTCCCCAAATAACGGCCAATTAATTGAATGTCAAAGAAAAATCCTGTTCAAAATTTGATGCATGCACGTTTTCCTTTTGGTGATTTTTCATTAGGAACTTGACATCAATATGTTGGCATTTAAAAAGGCAATTCTGCGAGGCAGAGCTGCGGGGGTGGGGGGGGGAATGCATTTCTGAGTCAGACAAGAGTCACTTGTTCACTGTAAGCCTCAGTTTTCTCATCTGTAAAATAATGGTAATGATATCTACTTTGCAGGCAGTTGTGAGGATAGAAAGAGTAAAAGTGCCCGGCATATGCCTGAAGTGCAGAGGATGCTGGGTAAGTAGCAGTTGCTAGCAATATGTATGTATTAGTATCTCCTAGTGGTTACAGCATACCAGACCTGGATGTGAGACTGGCTCTACTGCTCCATTTCCCCATCTGCAAAGTGGAGATGATGATGATGATAGAACCTACCCCATATAGTCATTTGAGGGTATCAAATGAGGTGATCCTAGCTGATGTTTACTGAACATTCACTGTAGCCAGGCACTATTAATTCTTAGCACATTCCACATACCTCAGTCCTTCAATAACCCTATTCAGTAGGTACTGTTACTTTCTCCCATCGTAAGTCTGAGGCACTAGTCTGACTTGCCCAAGGCTACTCAGCCATTTGATGGTAGTGTTGGTATTTGAAAGCAGTCTACTTCCAGAGTCCATATGCCTCACTATTATTCTAGGTTGTCAAGATTTTAACACAGCGCTTGGCACAAAAGAAGTCCCCAATGCACAGTGCCTGGCACAAAAGAAGTCTGCAATGCACATCAGCTATAGTGATTGTGAAATAAAAACAATATTACTAATAAATGTGCTTTGGTAGCTCTGTTGGGCTAAGGAATTTGATAAATCCTTAACTTTTAGCGGAGGATAGAGGTTGGGTCTTACCTATTTTTGTATCTAAGAATACTTAAAGCACAGTGCCTAGCTTAGAATAAGGACTCAATAAGTGGCTGGATAAATAAATGAGTTTTCAAACAGATATACTTATTAATATACATCATGGTGGCCCTTTGGGGGAAAGCTGCTGTTGCCTGAGCTATAGTTGGATCAAGCCACATTTGACCCACTTTGCTCAGCCCTTTGCTTCCCAGGTCACAAAGGGGCCATGATTCTCATAAACATTTTAATTGGTCTGCTCTCATTACACAATCTTCATTCACTGGCTCCACCCCTCTCATTGCCCAGTTCCAGACAACCACACCCAAAACCCTGGTCCTCTCCCTCTCTACATGCACACTTGGCCCATTAGTCTTTAGGCTTTTCCGCACAAAGGAAGGTTCCCTCTCCAACATGCACAAGACTGATCTGTTCTCTGCCTACCAGTCCTGTGCCTGCTCCCTGGATGACTCAGACATCCCAGGTCACCCATATCTCTGTGGCTCTGGGTATCAAAGCTGTTGAATTCCTAGTTTCTTGTCCCTGGGCAATCAGAGCCTCCAACTCAAGATGGGGCCCTGCACTTGAAAAGGAGGAAGAGCTCCTCACCAACCTATTTGAAGTCATCCTCTGTGGGTATTGACAGAAACCTCCTTGTGCCCTTGGACAGAGCTCTGGTGCTCTCTCCTCGGCAGCTCAACAGCCAGGCTGTCTCTAGGCTTCCTCCAAGAGCCCAGAGATGGGCTCAGCACATACAAGCACATAGACTGCACCAGGCTTTGTCATACAGGGAATTTCTACATGAAAGGCCTGAGTCTGCAATAAACATGAAGCTGTGCCAGATCTGGTCTCCCTGGAATGGACTAGAGACTCCTGTGAGTGAAAGCTGCTACTGGCCTCTTTCCCTAACTAAGAAGAATAAGAACTTCCTGACTGTGACCCAAGTCAGGTATACAGATATGCATGCCTGGAGGCTGAGAGCAGCCTAGGTATGGGGGTCAGGGTGAGGGTGAGAGCCAATAGCAAGCTGGACCCTGGGTAAAGCAGAAGGCCTCCTCCTGCTGTCTCTATATGTGACTCATTTCTAGGTGTCACTTGCCTCAAGATTCACAGCCACCCCTTTCTTCTGCTTGCTCCTCCTGCTATCTGCAAATCAACTTCCATTTGCCTTCTTTTTCCCATACATATTTTTTTAGCTTTCCTTCTAGTGTAGCATCCACTTCCTATCAGAAAAAAGCTGATCTCCTGTTTTCTTCCATCCCCTACCTCTCTGACCTGAGTCAGGCCTCCAGGCCTACTGAGCATGAGACAACTCCAAATTCAAGGTCATTTTATGTCGACTGCCATCTTTCCTTGGCCCCATGGCCCATACCACCACTCCGATATACATTTCCCTCCCATGTCAAGACCACGCTCTGTGCTCAGAAAGGGCACTAATCAGTTTGTAAGTTTTCTAAATACTTGGCCTTTCATCTCATTCCTATCTTGGACCAAACAATTTCCAGCCAGGCTCCTAGGTTGTCCAAACTCAGAGGAAGAGAAAGGACAGGAAAGTGTTTAATTTCTGCCTCAGAACCATCCTCTGAAATAACTCCAGATACATGAAGCCGGGGTCAGTGAGAAGACATTTTTACAGAGGGGCTTCCTTCCAAACATTCCTCTAGTGGGAACTGTGCAAGACTGGGACAAGAATGGTTCAGAGGTCTAAGACATGAGCCAGTACATTACTTGTTCTCTCCATGTGGCCCTTTCCACTCCCTACCTGTGCACATGATGGCAGCAAAGACCCAGCACTGCCCGTAGCGCACTGGCTGGCAGCCTGTGGCATGCCACTGTTTCAGGATGGCCACACTGCCGGTCCACTCTGCAGGGTTGATGCCATCTAAATAACTCTCACTCCAGTTTCCATTAAGCACCCCATTGTCATCGTTGCTGTTGATCTGAAGAGAAACCATATATAGAACCATTAGAAGCATTCTTTTGCTCAGCAAGATGCGATGTGTGGGCTGCTTTGCAAGGTCTGTGGGCCTGAGACACAAAGGACTCTTCGAACTGGTTTTACCTGGGAATTTCCAGACCTGCTAGGGAAGTGGTGAGGGTAGGAAACTGGCCATTCTGACTTGTCTCTACTGTTAATTAGTTGATCATTCTATTTCTACTACCCCCTGCAAAGCTAGAGGTTGGCTCCAAGAGCTCTTAAAAATAACTCAGAGCAAAGGAAATTTCGAAAAAACAAAAACAAACAAAAAAAAAAAAACCAAAAAAACAAGATCAGTTCCTAAACCGAAGTTATACTCAGCCTTTCCTGAAACATTAATTTGGAATTAATGAAGGTAATGACCCACACCCAGCTATTTCGGAATTCAGCTGAGAAAACCTGTTACCCATATTTTTTCATTAGCCTCATCCAAACTGGCTTTGCCAGAGGGTCCCTGCTCTCGACTCTTCACCCCACCCCCATTGCAGGAGACAACTGTCAGGGGGCATCCCCCAACACACACAGCTTCCTCCCTCCCTAGACATACCCCGGGTGGGCAGAGCCAGACCCAATCTCACCATGGCACACACCACTCTGCTGATGTAGACGGGGCTTCCCCGCAGGGCACAGTCTGTAGCTGGATCAATCTGGAAGTTCAGACTCTTGTCTAGTAGCTCCAGGCAGATGTCTATGATATTCTCTTCAAACTATAAGGGAGATGCAGAGAAGCAAGGCTCCCATGATTGGCACATGTAGATATGACAAGAAATTCATGACCCATCCCACCCAACTCTCCAATGGAGTGGTTTGCGGAATACGATCCCATTTGTAAGGTAACTGTGTCCAGTAGCACGGACATAAACTGCCTCCTAAGCAGGTGCAGGATCTCTGAGCTCTGGTGTCACAACTCACCCAGTTTGTATGTCCTACAAATCAAATCGCTGGGGTTCTTTCCAATGAGTCTGACTGGCTAAAAAGTCAGTTTCTCCCTCTTCTCCTCTCACTCCTGGAGCCTATGGGATGTTCTTGCTAAAACCACGTTGCCTCATCTTCTACCTGCACTTGCTACCCCAACTCACCATTGGCAGCTACTGTTGAGGTACTGGCACGAACTAGCCATGGTACCTGTGACTCAGTCATGCTCTGGAATGACTAATAGTGTGTGAGTTATGGAAGCTTCCCACCCAAAGCAGGCTGACTTGTCCTTCGGGCTTGGTGTGAATGACATTTTATCTGAGGCCTTCCCTGAGCCTGAGCCTGGTTTAACGTCAGTTATAATGATGGAGCCAAGCTCTGTCTTGCTTGCCTGAGCATATACTCTGTCTGTCTCCAGCTGTCCTTGTAACTGTATGCCCCAGACCTGGCATAGTGCCCAGCACATAGTAAGGACTCCATGCATCTTGGTTGAATGAGAGTAAATGAATGCATTTATCCCCATGTAATATTCCCACTGGACAATAAACAGGATTTAGGAACTTTCTCTGACCTATCTTCCCCAGGGGAGAGTTTAATCAGTTCACTTTTCTGCTCTAAAATGTTCAGAGGCCTCTAGACCTTCAGAATCAAAACTCTAACCTCCCCTAACAGCCACATAAGACCCTCCCTGATATGGCCCCTTGTACCTCTCCAGCCTCATGTCTCAATTCCTCCTGCTTCATCATTTTGCTCCAGCATTACCAGATTCCTTGTAACCCTTGCAGCAGACCAAACTGTTTCTCACCTTTGTGTTTTTGCTCATGCTTCCCCACCTTTCCTCACTTGGCTAACTCAGTTCAAGCATCTCCTTTTCTAGGAAGCTTCCCCGATGACTCCATTCCCAACCAAGTGCTCCTCCTCCGGGCTCTCAGAACATCCTGTGCCCATCTCAGTCTTTGCATATCCCACTGCATGGTAAGTAACCTGCTTATGTGACCGAGTCCCCACTATACTATGAGCTCAGGGACAGCATTCAATTCATTTTCATATCCCTAACATCTTGTACTCTGCCTGATATTCAGCAGGCATTCAATGTAAGTTCACTGAATAAGAGACAGGAAGAAAGGGAAGGAGCCAGGGCTCAAAAAAAAGCAATTTCTCACTTTTGTTGCTCACAGATGATGGTAGGTTCCTGTCTACAGGGCCTCTCTGGATCCTCATTTGCCCGTGCTGAGTGAGGGGTTGGGGAGGTCAGTTGGCACCAGTTGAGGCTGCCACGTCTCGTCTTGAAAATAGCCACCTCAGGAGGCCTAGGCTGTGCCTGAGGCCACATGTGTTGGAGTTCTATTTGGGCAAGTCCAGGAGAGGGACTCATATCAAACAGACACAAGGCTCCACAAAGGCTCCTAAGATTTCCAAGCCAACAGCCATCCAGCAGCCAAGACTAGTCTTCTTCCTCCAACAGTGTTGTGGTGCCGGATCCCAGTCTTAAGAACCCTCTTCCCTGGCCTGGCCCTGGACTTCCTGGAGCACCTGTTGTAGGCTGAGCTTTATGTGGGAGGCAGGCCTTGCAATAAGGCAGGAGTTGCAACACATTCCGATTAATATGATGCCATTTTTACAAATACAATCACGTTTTAGAATATGCAGAAGAAACAAAACATGGAGGAACATACACCACTCTGGTGATGGTGCTTAGCATGCCCTTTGTGTTCTAAGTACCCATTTTTAATTTTTTTAATGTTTATTTATTTTTGAGACAGAGAGAGATGCAATAGTAACCGGGAAGGAAGTACATCACTGCTCATTAACATTGCTTTTGGCAGAGATGTTCAGGGACAAGTTTCCTCAGTGTGACGGAACTGATTCTAGGGTCTGTGGTCTAGATAATGAAGATGAAGTGAGAGAGGCAAATGGGGCCCAACTGGAAACAGTTTAACAAACAACAACCAGGCACTGCCATGGCCATCCTCATTATTGTCCCTTTGTCCTCATCATCATGGTCAATAGAACTCCCTGGTGGGTGCCTTTAGCTGTCCTTCCCCCTTAGATCCTGATGTTCAAATCAGACATGATCAGCAAAGAATATCCTCCGACTCATTTAGCTCCCTGGAGTGTCATCTCACACTTTGATGTTACCATTTGTCCATTCTGGGTGAGCCCTGCATGAGAAGAACCCTCCCACCTTGCTCCTGCTCCCCACTTCCCACAAGCCCAGGGCCTGGATGGGCTATGAATAGGGCTGAGACTCACCTGTCCATAGTTCCAGGGACACGGGCGGATCCAATTCTTGTTCCCTTGGTAAATGAAGCCGTAATCATTCACGACATACTCCTGCCTCTGGGGCTCACTGTCCAAGTAGACAGAATCCCCTAGGAATCAAAGTGGCAGGACACAAAGCAAAAAAGTTATCATTCCCTTCCTACCTCATTCCCATCCCCAGAAGGCAAAGTCCTATGGAAACTGAGCTCTGGGGATGGCACTGGGTGTCACCAAAATGCAGAAGAGGAGGTTTCTTGGAGAGACCCACCTTCTACAATCCCTCAGCACCAGTAGCAGGTTCAATACGAACATGAGGTTGAATAGTGAAAATTTACCTTCAGTGGAATTTCTTGGTTTTCAAAGCACATTTACATCCTTATCTAATTAAGGGTAGAGGGAACAGGCTCAGAGTGATAAGTAACTTGTCCAAATCACATGTAAACACAGAGTGAAGTTTGAACAGAGTCCATATGTCACCATATTCCATGATTTTTCTGCTACATTCAACTAAACCTGACTGGAAAAGAGCAAACCAGAATTTAGGGGTTGGCATTAACCTTCTCATGCCTTTTATAGAAATTTAACCTAAGGACAGCATTTAGGAAGTACACACAGATTTGGATGCTAAGCTGTTTATTTGAGTACTGTCTGTAACACTGAAAAGCTGGAAACAACCTAAGTGCCTGGTTCTGGGAGCTTGTTAAATAGCCATGTCCACCACAGAATTCTGTACATACACGATTAATGTAAGATTACAAAATTGTACATATAGGCATCGAAATCTACACGTGATATGTTAAGTTTTAAATGGGTTACATAATAATGTTACAGCATGAATTGACATTTGTTTAAAACATATTTATACCAAGGATTTTGAAGACTATTCTAAAAGATGTTGATAGTAATTTTTTTTTTCTTTTTGCCTGTTGGTATTCTCTAGATTTTTTGGAATGAGCACATATTGCTTTCACGATATAAAAAAAAATTTTTTTAAGTTGAGAATGAACAAATAAATGCCATGGGAGTAAGTGTCCTCTTTGCAGTGTCCTAGAACAATCTGGAAGGCCCACCTAACTTGTAGGTAAAAGTACTCTCCTCAATTCCTCAGAGGCAGCCTCAGACTCAGCCTGCATGGACTCTGGTAGAGTCAGACTCCTAGAGAAGATCCATTTTAATGAGGTCTTGCACCAGTGTGACCAGATCTGCAGGTTCATGATTGAGACCACACATATTCTCCTCACAGCAGGGGCTAGCAGTGGCCAGCACTGCAGGGTGGGGGTCCCTAGCCAATATCTTGGACATGGTGATGGGGTAGCCACTGAACCTGTCTTCAGGGCCTACCAACCCCTAGCCCCATATTGAGTCTTCTGGGACCTAGATGGGGCACAGCTTTAAAAAAAAAAAAAAAAAAAAAAAAAAAAAAAAAAAAAAAAGGCCCTACAGTGATTACTTTCCTCCTCACAGTTCAGGAGAGGCCTAAGTACAAGTCTGAAACCCACAGTCTTGGAGGCCAGGACACGTGTGTGTGTGTGTGTGTGTATACAAGAGAGAGAGATAGAGACAGATAGACAACTGTCCTCCTTGACCCAGTGGTGGAGCGTTTTCATATGGCTAATGGGTAAGAGCTCTGGGCCACTCAATGACAGGGCAGTAGGAGGTGGTTAGAGATGCTAGATCCCAGCCAGGTTCTGGTATGACTCACCTAGCCCCCTTAGAATAAGGTTGGAGGAGCAGGTAGAATGAGAGGGAGGAAGGAGAGAGGATATCCTCCAACTAGAATAGGACTGTTGAGTCTGGCCTCTGCTCCAAAGCCTACCAGACACATTCTCAACTCTCAACTCTTCCTGCCCTTCTTCCCATTCTCTCCTCCTGACTTGTCCTTCATTCTGCCCATACCATGTCTGTATGTCTGTATAACTACTCTGCCCTCAGGTGGATTTAGATTACAGAGATCGTAGGACAGGTGGTACTGGGATATTCCATATATCTTTGTCTAGGACAAACACTGGAAACAGCCAAGATACCCATATATAGGAGACTAGTTAAAAACATTTGGTAGTCCAAACAATGGAGTAATTGTAGCCATTAAAAAGAACATATTGATAGGAAAATATATTCAAAGTTGAATTGTTGAATAAAAAAAGCAAGTTAAATCATGCTATCTACTATATAATCCCACTTGTGGTACAACTGTATAATCACACACATACGTATATATGCATAAATACATATTTGATTAAGCATGGAACAGTTTTGTAAGACTACACGAGAAAATGCTAACAGAATTTTCCTCTGGAAGATGGAACTTGGAGTTTGGGATAAGGTTTTACTTTTCACTTTATACTTTCCTTCCTCCCTCCCTTCCTCTTTCTTTCATTTTTTCTTTCTCTCCTTCGTTCCTTCCTTCATTCCTTCGTTCCTTCCTTTCCTTCATTCTTTTTCTTTCTTTCTTCTTTCTTTCCTTTACTTCATTCCACAAATATTCAATGCAATACACTTCTTATTCTTAGAATGAAAAGACACAAGTTAATTTAAAAATGTGTGGTAAAGGTAGATGTTAATAGTGGTCAAAGTTAATTATATTAGTCTTCTTTTCAAAAGTTTATTTTATTGGGGTGCCTGGGTGGCTCAGTTGGTTAAGCGTCCAACTTTGGTTCAGGTCATGATCTCATGGTTCATGAGTTCAAGCCCCATGTCGGGCTTTGCACTGACAGCTTTCTGCCCTTCCCCTGCTTGTACTCTATCTCTCTCTCAAAAATAAATAAACATTTTTTTTTTTTACTTGAGAGAGAGAGAGAGAGAGAGAGAATGAGCAGGGGAGGAGCAGAAAGAGGAGAGAGAGAGAATCCCAAATGGGCTCTGCACTGATAACACGGGGCTCAAACTCACAAACCGTAAGATAATGACCTAAGCCGAAACCAAGAGTCAGACACTTAACCAACTGAGCCACCCAGGTGTCCCAATAGCTTTCTTTCTTTCTTTTTTTGATGTTACTTATTTTTGAGAAAGACAGAGACAGAGCACGAATGGGGAAAGGGCAGAGAGAGAGACACAGAATCTGAAGCAGATTCCAGGCTCCGAGCTGTCAGTACAGAGCCCAAAACAGGGCTTGAACCCATGAACCATGAGATCATGACCTGAGCCGAAGTCAGACACTTAACTGACTGAGCCACTCAGGTGCCCCTCAATAGTTTCTTTTTAAGTAAAGATGACTTTGCTCATGTTTTAAAAATTCTAAATAAGTAAATAGCAAGTTCTTCCTGCCTTGTTTCTCGTGCTTGGGAGTAGATGCTGAGTGCATACAACTGGGAGGTTTCTGGTAGTCAGGGAACAGGGGTCTAGAAATCCTTGAGCCTGGCTCTCTGTGGCACTGACAAAGGGGCAGAGACAAGGGACCCACACACAGACACCCCACCTTACCTGGGCACCAGGGATTGAAGAGCAGGATGAACTCCCCAAGCTGGTAGGCTGTGACAGACTTCTGGAAACAGTCAATATGAACTTTCAAGAGATACCGACCCACGGCTGCCGTGGGAGGGGCACACAGGCTCACCTCCAGGGAGCTGGCCCCATTGGTCTCCAGAGAGGCAATCCATGGGCTGGGACCATGATGACCTGCCAGGCTGAACAGGGCTCGAGTCCCATTGGACAAGTCTGGTAGGGGTCCTGAGAGGGAAGCAGAACTCAGGCTCTCTGCAGTAAACTCTCAACCCTCCAGAATCTTCCTACACACACACACACACACACACACAGCCCTCAGGGGTCCTCACCAGTCTCAGCCACAAAGATGATATTGTCCAGGCCTGGCTGGAAGCCCCGCTTCCTGAAGTACAGAGTGATGTTGAAGGCCTGGCCCCGGCGAACCAGGAGTCGGTCAGAGCTGATCTCCTCTGTGTGGTGCCGCACATTGTTCCAGGAGCTCTGGAGGTCTGTAAGGGCCACCTCCAGCCCTGCAACAGGGCAGCCAGGGGCATATGAAAGAGCAGGGCTGTAGAGTCTGGTCCAATCTTGCCCACCACTATTTAGTTGTACAAACTTGAGAAAGAAACTTAGCCTCTCTGAGCCTCAGTTTCCAAGTTAGTAAAACAGAATCCATAATACCAGTGTTACAGCATTGGTATGAGGATTAAATGAGGCTTCATGCCTGCAACTGCCTCTTTGTTACTTCCTTATTCCTTCCCTTTCTTGCTTTTATAACCCTCTATCCCCTTCCCCTTTTATGCCCTCCAGAGGTACATGGATTTCTGCCTCTGTCCAACCTCTTTCATAGTCCTGGCCAAGTTTGATTGCTCCCTTCAGCCTAGCATGTCCCCAGATTCACCCCAGCATCCAGTTTTTAGACTCAAGTTAACAATGTCACTTGCCCCTGTGCCAGCCTCCAGGTCTGGTAGTTAACTATTATGCTTTCAGCAATTTGCTGGCTCCCTGACCACCACTAATGTCACATGCCTAATGCCCTGGGAGCTGGGATGCTGAGGATAGTCAAAGAAAGTCCCACTCCCAGCCTTCTGGAGCCTCTGATAAAACACAGATTGATCTCACTACTCTCCAAGTGTGTCTCCCCAAGAAGGGCTCCATTTCTGACTTCTCCATGTTTGGCCATGGTCCTACAGTGGTCTCCAGGCACCTGGGCTCACAACCTTTAAGTCACACTTGGCTCACCCATCTCTTTCTTCGTCTTTTTCCATTCGTATGTGGACACATCCCTTCATTCCATGAAAACATCTCTGGTGTCCACTTGACCCTTTCCACATTTGCATAATTCTGACCTCCTCACTTTACCCTAGTGACCATAACCACTTCCATTAGGTGTCCTGCTTCCTACACCATCCTCTCCTAACACATCACCAGATTATCTTTCCTCAAGACAATTTAATCATGCCATCCTTTTGCTTTAAAAGTTCTGAGATACCCTACAGCCTACCATACAAAAGGCACACTCCTTGACCTGACACTTATGACCCTCCACACCTGGCCTTCACTTACTTGCGTTCTTGCTTCTCAACACTCCAAGCATAGGCCCTCTCCTCCAACCAATCTGTTCCCAAGCAAATGGTAGCCCTACCTGTCCATGTATTTTGATCCTGCTGTAACCCCAACTTAGAGTGCCCTCTCATTCCGTCTGTCCTAACAAAATCTAACCAAATTCTACCTGTCCTCCAAGGCCTGTTGAAGACCCACCTCTTTCATGAAGCCTGCCTGAGCTGACCCACCCTTCTTTCCATCTCCCACTGGCCTAGAGTACTTAACTGCATCACTTATAGTGAAACTTAATTGCTTCATTGAGTTAATATCATGCTCAATTGTTCATTTTTTATCAACAAACTTTTACTGGGAGCCAGTAATTTCAGGATCAGCAAGAAATATTCAGATATTTTTGTAGTTACTTTTTCATTTGTTTGCCTTCTACCACAATATGTAAGCCCATGAGGATACAGGCCTAGCTGTTTTGTCTCAGCTGTATTCTAGATTATAAGAAATACAAAACAAAACATTTGACAAAATCCAACATCTTCTCATAATAAAAAACACCCAACAAGTAAATTACCTCTAAGAAAGGAAGTAAACTAGCTGAAACTGATAAAGAGTATCTATGAAAAATCCACAATAATGAAATACTAGATACTTTTCTCCCTAGGATTAGGAACAAGACTAGGGTATCTTCTCTCTTCAGCATTGTACTAGAGATTCTAGCCAGTACACATTGGAAATAAGTAAAATTGTCTTTATTAATGTATGACATGATCTTGAATATAGCAAATCCTAACAAATCTGCACACAAAATTAGAACTAGCAGATAAATTCATCAAGGTTGTAGAATACAATATGTATATACAAAAATTAATTATATTTCTATACACTTGCAATGAATGAAGTTTTAACCCTGCCTTACACCATATACAATAATAAACTCTAAATTAATCTAAAACTTAAATGTAAGAGCTAAAACCATAAAACATTTAGAAGAAAACATAGGGGTAAATTTTCATTATCTTGGACTTGGAAATGGTTTCTTAGATAAGACAATAGAAGCACAAACAACAAAATAAAAAACCCTATAAGTTGGACTTCATCAAAATTAAAAATTTTTTGCTTCAAGGATATCATCAATAAAGTGAAAAGACAACTACAAAATGAGAGAAAGTATTTATAAATCATATATCTGATAAGGGATTTGTATCAAGAATATATAAAGAATGTGTACAACCCAATGATTAAAAAAATAACACAAATAAAAAATGGGCAATTGATATGAATAGACATTTCTCCAAAAAAATATGCAAAGGCCAATAAGCAAATGAAAAAATGTTAAACATCATTAATCATTAGGGAAATGCAAATGAAATACCACTTCACATGCACTAGAATGGCTCTAATAAGAAAGACGGAAAATAACCAGTGTTGGGGAGGATGTGGAGAAATTGGAACGCTTATACATTGCTGATAGGATTGTAAAATGGTATGGCCACTTTGGAAAACAGTATGGCAGTTCCTCAAAATGTCAAAAATAGAGTTACCATATGATCCAGCAATTCCACTCCTAGGTATGGACCTGAGAATTTGAAAACATTTGTTCACACAAAACCTGTACATGAATGTTGATAGCAGCACTATTCATAATGGCCAAAAGATGGAAACAACCATCTGGTTATTGACCACCATCTGGATATTGGATGAACGAATGTGGTATATCTGTAAAGTGGAATGTTATTCAGCCACATAAAGGAATGCTGAATACAGTATAATATAGATGAAACTTGAAAATATTATGCTTAGTGTAAGGAGCCAGATACAAAAGGTTACATATTATATGATTCACTTTAAGTTTATTTACTTATTTTGAGAGAGAGAGGAAGAGAGGGAGAGACAGAATCCCAAACAGGTTCTGTGCTGTCAGCACAGAGCCTGATGCAGGGCTCAAACTTAAGGACTGTGAGATCATGACCTGATCAAGAGTCAGATGCTTAACCTATGGAGCCACCCAGTTGCCCTATATAATCCAATTTATATGAAATATTCAGAATGGGTAAACCCATAGAGACAGATGGTAGATTAGGGTTTACCAGGGGCTGGAAGTAGGAGAAAATGGGGTATGACTGCTACAGGGTATGGGGTTCTTTTTTTTTTTTAATCATTTAAACATTTATTTATTTTTTGAGCAACAGAAACAGAGCACAAGCAGGGGAGGGGCAGAGAGAGCGGGAGTCACAGATTCTGAAGCAGCCTCCAGGCTCTGAGCTGTCAGCCCAATGCAGGGCTCGAACCCATGAACCGCGAGATCATGACCTGAGCAGAAGTCAGATGCTCAACCGACTGAGCCACCCAGGTACCCTGGGTATGGGGTTTCTTATGAAAGAAATATAAGCATAATGATCAGCACATTGTAGGTACCAAAAGATGTTTGCTAGTTTGAATAGAGTTCTCTATCTTTTCCATAATCACTCTGCACTTATTTCAAATTCAACCAACACCTCACTGAAGGCTTGTCTGCTATGTGCTGGGCACCATCCTAGACACTCTATCTCATTGAGTCCTCACCACAATGTTGGAGGGATGAAATGTCATGTCATTCACACTTGGAGATGGGAAACAAGGTTCAGGCATATTAAATGTCTTTTCTAAGGCTGAACCTAGGGTTACTGGCCTAAGTCCCGTGTTCTTTCCATTACTCAACAGTTGCTGCCATTGCTGGTCTTCAGAAAGGAACCAGCCTACTAATAGCTGGGAGAGCACCTGGCTTTCCCCTGGTAGTAGAAAAAGAAGCTCATCCCTTTTGGAGACCAGCTGACTACACAGATCATTTACTGGCTCCAATTCAGGTTGGGCTGATGACTTAGACTCCTCACTAGGTATGGCAACATCTGCCTGACAGCCAGCACTGGGGCCAAATCTCATCCTCTGGATACATCATGGGTCAAGTTAACTTCTGCATATAATGCTGGGATTATTCTTCACCCCACACACCAGACTTTCAAATAGGAAGTACATTTACTATTGGGCATATTTGTTCTCCTTGATGTGAGGGGATGAAGGGGAGTAAAATGATCAGAGAAATAGAAAGGAAATTATAGGTAGAATCTTCAAAGTAATTGATCTCAGTATCAATCCTAGAGAGACACTCCCACATGAGTACAGAGGCATACATAAGAATGTGCCCTGCAGCATTGCTTATATAACTGGAAAATGGGAAACAACCTAAATGCCCATCAAAATGGGATGGATAAATAAATTACTTACACCCGTACTATGGAGTACTTTGCAAAGTGGAAATTTTTGAGGTGGATTTAAAGGTACTAATTGGCATGGGTAGAGCTCCAACCACATACTGTTGAGTGAAAAAAAAAATCAAGTTGTAGAAAAATATGTACAATGTGATTATACCATGATATTTATGATACTTATACCAAAAAAGCTAGTCATATATATATATAATTTTACATATGTACTGATCTTATACACACACACACACACACACACACACACACACATGCACACACAAATATAAATATGTAGACAAAAGACCATGATTTCTCTTAGATATGACCACAGTGGCCTCTCTGGAGATGAGGCTGGGGTTGGTGGTGGTGGTCAAGGGACTGTAACTTTATCTGTAATTATTGTCTTATTTTACTTCAACTGCATATTCATATATTTCTTGTGTAGATAAAAATCATTTTTCAATTTTTAAATATTTATTTATTTTTGAGAGAGAGTGAGCAGGGCAGGGCAGAAAGAGAGAGAGAGAGAGAGAGAGAGAGAGGAAGAGAGAGAATCCCAAGCAGGCTCCATGCTGTCAGCACAGGGCCCTACTCTCAGGGCTGTATCTCACAAATCGTGAGATCATGACTTGAGCCAAAATCAGGAGTCAGATGGTTAAGCAACTGAGCCACCCAAGCACCCCCAAAATTATAAAAATTTAAACAAAAAGAGTAAGTGAAGGTGAAGCTGTTAAATATGTAGAAATTTGAGCTCATTTTTAGAAATGGTTTCAACTAACGAACTAATCGTCAAAGCAGCTTTCTAGAGAGGAAATATAGACAGAACATATTAGCTGAAATGAGGAACAGACTTTCTGAAGTGGGGAAAAAGAGAAGGTTTGAAGATGCAGAGAATTTCAGAGCCAGAAGAAAACTTCAAGTTCATCCTGTCCACCCCGCCCCCTCACGTTTCAGGCAAGGGGGCTGGGAACTAGAGAAGTGACTTGCTAAATGTTAAGGCATCAGCAAGTGGCAGAGGACAGGCTCCCTGACCCACTAATCCCTGGCCCTGCCCCGTCCCACTGGGCTATGGAAGCAGGCGTGCTGGTACACAGCTGTTTGGCTATGTTTACCAGCCGGCCTCCAGCTCGTTTCGTGGGTCTCTGACTATCAACAAATTCTGAAATTTTTGGGTTCTTTCAGCCTGAGTTCTTTATTTACTCCTTTCTTCCTCTGAATCCATTCTCCCCTTGACTTCCTACAGTCTCTCTGTCTTCCTTCTTCCTTAGCTCCTGCAGCCCCAGGGAGCCTCCCCTACCTTGCTCCATGGCCGCTGTCTCTGGTTCCTGGGCCACTCTTCACAGAACAGCTGGGTGGCTTGGAGCTTCAGGAAACTGGTCCTGGTACGTTTGTTCCCCCTTCCATCTTTAAGACTCCAAGAGACACCGAAGGCAGGGTGGCTGCTGCACTGCCACCTGCTTACTGGGCAGATCACAACTGGTTTTCTCACTTGCCCTCAGGTTTTTCTTGGCAGTGTTGCTCAGCTGGGAAGAAGTGTGGAAGCCAATGAACTCTCAGGGCCTTATGCCATGTGAGCATTTGATAGCTCTTGGGCAATGAAGCATTCCATGGCAGGTGTTGTACTATAGTGGGGGAGCCAGGTGGGAGAGGTGAGCTGATGGCCTCTCTGGGGATGCAAGGGGCTGTGCCCCTACAGGAAAGAATACCAGGGTCCCAAGACTATAGCTCACAGCTGGGAGAGCCTCTCAAGCCTAGAACTCTGGCTTGCTTTTATCCTGAAGGGCCACTTTCTAGATGTCAAATGCAAAGAGAACCCACTCTGGATCACCCTTGGTATGATTTTTTTGGTATTAGTTTTTGGGGCAGAGCTATTGTGTTGGGTGAGACTGGCCAGGTGAAGGCGAATCTCAAATAAAAGGAGTAGAGGAAATAAACTTGGGAAGATGCATGGAGGAGTTCTGGAAATAAGTAAGAAGGTAGGAATGCCAGTGGATGTCCTTGGTTCTATTAAGAACAAACAGTACAAGTCCTGGGAGTGAGCATGCAGGGAGAAAAGCACAGATGGGAGGAGACAGATAGAAGGAGGGGAAAGGGCCCTTAGCAGGGAGTGGGCAGGACACCCTAAAAGCCCTGCCCCCGCCCCCACCCTGCCTTTCCCTCCTGTGGGAACTTCCACTGCATTCCCTGCTTTCTGGGTCCCTTAACCTCCCTCTTCAGGAACCTCACTCACCACCATCTGCCCTCCTTCCTGTATTTTCTACTTTCCTTGTTCCCAGTCTGCTCTTACAGTATTAGTATCCATTCACATATACAATTCACTATTTCACACACACACACACACACCTTCATTCCAGAATGGCATCACTCCCCTCTCCCCTTCCTCCAGCATTTCTGGTCCATCATCCAGTCACTCTGGGAGAAACCTGGGTGCCATCTCGTATTTCTCTGTCTTCCTGACCTCCCTTAGCCCATCAGCCACTGAGTGCTGCCAGTCCAACTCTTGATTATCTCCTAAAATTAGCCTATTCTCCTTGGACCCTTGGCCCTGCCTTCACTGAAGCACCCTGTGCCTGGACAACAACTCCTAACCAGTCTCCCACCCGTCCTTTTTCCAAATGAGCCATCACAGTGATGTTTCTGAAGTGCCAATTCAGCCAGGTTGCTCCTGGCTTACAATCCAGCAGTAGGTCGAGTCCAAACTTCTCAACATTGCCCACAAATCTCTTCAGGATCTTTCCTTCCTGCCTGGAGTCCATTCAGGCCAAATATCTGCCGTTCTCAGATGCAGATCTGCTTTCCTGCACCTGTTACTGCACCTGCCAGTCTCTCTCTTTCTGAAATGTCCTTCTCTCAGTTCTCACCTTTCTCAGATCCAGGCTCAAGTGCTGCCCCTCCAGGAGGTCTTCCTAACACCCCCTCTCCACCACGCCAGGCATACCAGGCATTTAGGGGCACCCCCTTTTCATTCCCTATTAGCCTACTCATACTCCACGTTATAAATACTTAGCCTATTTCCCCACCAATCCCCCAGGAAGGCATGGCCTATATCTTATTAATCTATCCCCAGTGCTTACTAATGATAATGGCTAATAGTGAAACTACCGGAAGAACTAGTGACATCTTTTCAGTTCCAGTGCATCATCCCACTTAATCTTCATGCCATTCCCCTGAGTTAGGTACTATGATTGTTCCTATATTACAGGTGAGGAAATCGAGCCTTAAAGATATTAAATAGTTTTCCTAAGATCACTAAGAACTAGTGGAACTAGATTTCGCACACAAAAGTCAGACTCCAAAGTCGTGCATAAATGCTTAATGCAGTATCTGAAGCATGGCCAGTTTTCCAGTTCATATTTGTTGACTGTGCAATTGAATGAATTAAAAGATGATCCATACACGAACAAATGGATAAGTGCCTGAACCCACTGCCACATTAGTGGAAATGGGTTACCTTGGGGAGAAGGAGGAGGCATAGGCAGGAGAGCTTAATTGTGAGGAGAAACAGGAAGGTGAGTGCAGTGAGGGCGGGTGGGTCTGGAGAGGTGAAGGAGCCAAAGAGGAAGGTGCCCAGTGGCCATCCGACAACAGCAGCCTATTTCATGGCACTGGGCTAAGGAGCTGGCTTATAGGTTTAGCTTTTCATTTGATTCCTACAAATCATTAGTCAGAAGGTGTGTGTTGTGTGTGTGCTGGGGGAGGGAGGCAACTCTGGTCAGAGCGGCTTGTCTAGGGTAAGGGAGGCAGAGGAGAGCCAGGGAAGCTCAGCAGAGTTGATGGGCACCTTCCTGTTTGGAGGGAAGCAGGGCTGTGACCTGCAGGGGAAGGGCACAGAGCAGATCCTGGGACACTCAAATAGGGAGGTGTGGGCTCACCTGCCATCCCCCTGAACCAGCTCTACCAGGATGGGGGTGGGGTACCTCCAGACCTTTCTAAGACTCAGAGAGACTAGGATGCTAACGTTTGGCCCTGCCATGAATTCCCAGTATGCCCTCAGCCACATTCCAGTTTCCTTGTCTGTAAAATCAGGGTCCATGGGCTCCATGGGAGATTCCCTCCAGACAGTAGCAAAGGGAAGCATGAATTGGCAGATCCAGGTGGGTTCCTCTGCCTCCTCCATTTTCTTTTCTTTTTAATGTTTATTTATTTATTTTTGAGAGAGAAAGAGAGAGAGCAAGAGTGAGAGACGCTAAGGGAAAGACACGAGAGAGAATCTGAAGCAGGCTCTGCACTGTCAGTGCAGAGTCCGATTCGGGGCTCGAACTCACAAACCGTGATATCATGACCTGAGCTGAAACCAAGAGTCGGACGCTTAACTGCCTGAGCCACCCAGGCACCCCTGCCTCCTTCCTTTTCTATGATCAGAAATGGAGACAGTCACTCAGAAGAGGTGACTAAACCAATCAGGGACCTCTGCACATGAATGTACTTCACAACTTACAAAGCCCTTTAGAACACACTTTCTCATTTGATCCTCACAGTAACCCTCTGGGGGCTGGCACTGCTACTATTGTCTTGCACCTGAGGGACCTAGAAGTTGGCCCCGGAGCTCTGTGCTTTATATCACACAGTGACACTGAGCAGCATATGGGGAATTGCTGGGGACATGAACATGGCGGGGAATTGTTGGGGAAGACCAGCAGTCAGGAGACCTGGGAGCTGGTCTGCTTTGTGCCCCCTGCTGCACAGCCAGGACATTTCTTTCAGAGTTTGTCTGTGGGCACCACTGCCTGGGAGGCCAGCGCACCGGGTTTTATGAGACAAGGGGAGGGCGAGGACAGTGAAGGAGGGTTGGCCAGGACCTAATCTGAAGGCGCTCTGCAACAGGGGGCATGAGCCCCAGCATCCTGGGTCCTGAGGGCCTTTGGAGCTGGAAGGGACTTTGAGATTGTCTAGCTTGTCCAGCTGAGGTAGAGAAACGAAGCCAGACAGGCTTGCCTACATGAAAGAAAAAGAAAACACTACAGAGTACACTTTTTACAGCCAATTTTTGTGTAAGGAGAGTGGAAAATTTGAAAGGTCAACTGGGAAGGTAGAAATGGCTAATGCCCTTATGGAAGGCCCTTGAAGGCCCAGTAGGAAGCCTGTCCACTCTTTCCCTCCAGCGACACAAGTGACACTGCCAGGCCCCCAGGCTGACCTGACAGGAGGGGCACTGACTAAACAAAGGAGGCCCAGGCACTTGCAGGTGGAGCAAGGTTTCAGATTTCCACAGGAGCCAGCTCAGTTTCTCCGGCAGGTGGGCAAGGAGCCACCTGGAACACAGCAGTGACAAAGCAGTGACAGAGCCCCACAGAAATGCCCAACGGCACTCAGTGGGGACGAGAGCAGCCAGCACACAGGGTGGAGGGTGGGTGTGCAGGCTCCTGCCCTTCCTTCACAAAGCAGCCTGTGAAAGCAAAATAAATTTTAAAAAACAGAGAAAGGAGAAAGATGAGAGGGAAGGGGAGGGGGGAGAGGGGAGAGGAGGAGGAGGAGGAGGAGGAGGAGGAGGAGGAGGAGGAGGAGGAGGAGGAGGAGGAGGAGAGGGTGGTGAGATAAGCCAAGTGAACCTGCAGAGCCACTGAGCAGGTGAGCAGTGGCAAGGATAAAGGGCCCACGTCTGAAAACCTGCAAGAGCATGCTCTCCTTTTCTGTGTTTCTGGAATTTCCAAAATTTCCATGATGCAAATATGCCAATTTATAATGATAACTATATTTTAATTTTTTTAATTGAGATATAATTGGCATATACTATTGTGTAAGCTTAAGGTGTACAACCTGTTGATCTGATACATTTATATGTTGTAATGTTACTACCGTAGTGTTACTGATACCTCCATCATGACACAGTTATTTCTTTTTTGCAGTGAGAACATTTAAGACCTGCTCTCTTGGTAAATTTGAAGTATAAAATACACTATTGTTAACTATAATCACAATGATGTGCATTAGATCTCCAGAATTTATTTATCTATCAAGTGGAAGTTTCTTCTCTTTGACTAACATCTCCCCAATTCCCTCACCCCCAGCCCCCACTTACCACCAATCTACTCTCTGTTTCTAGGAGTTCAGCTTTTTTAGACTCCACAGATAAGTGATATCATAAAGTACTTGTTGTCCCTGACTTATCTCTCACTTAGCATAACGCCCTCAAAGTCCATCCATGGTATAGCAAAGGGCAGGATTTCCTTTCTTTTTCATGGTTGAATAATATTTCTCTCTCTCTCTCTCTCTCTCTCTCTCTCTCTCTCTCTCTCTCTCTCTCTCAATCTCTGTGTGTGTGTGTGTGTGTGTGTGTGTGTGTGTGTGTGAACATCTTTGTCCACTCATCCACTGACAGACACTGGGGTTGTTTCCTTATCTTGGCTATTGTCAATAATGCAGCAACAAACACGGGAATGAAGGTTTCTTCTCAGGATAGTGATTTTATTTCCTTTGGATAAATACCCAGATGTGGGATTGCTGGGACATATGGTAGCTCTATATTTAACTTTTTGAGGAACCTCCATACTGTTTTCCACAGTGCCTGCACCAGTTTGCGTTCCCACCAACATGCACAAGGATTCCCTCTTCTCTATATCCTCACCAACACTTATTATCTCTTACCTTTTAATGATAGTCAGGTAATGATAACTTTATTTTTTGAAGTTTATTTATTTAATTGGAGGGAGGAGGGGCAGAGAGAGATGTAGAGAGAGAATCCCAAGTAGGTGCCACGCTGTCAGCCCGACATGGGGCTTGAAGTCACAAACTATGAGATCATGACCTGAACTGAAATCAAGAGTCAGACGCTTTATCAACTGAGCCAGCCAGGCGCCCCTAATGATAACTTAAAAAATCACAGGGGCGCCTGGGTGGCTCAGTCGGTTAAGCGGCCGACTTCGGCTCAGGTCATGATCTCGCGGTCCGTGAGTTTGAGCCCCGCGTCAGGCTCTGTGCTGACAGCTCAGAGCCTGGAGCCTGTTTCAGATTCTGTGTCTCCTTCTTTCTGACCCTCCCCCGTTCATGCTCTGTCTCTCTCTGTCTCAAAAATAAATAAACGTTAAGAAAAATTTAAAAAAAATCAGTTAAAAAAAAAATCACAATGAATAGTGGGAGGAAGGCCAGAAAGATATGTGGCAAACTGTTAGCAGAGATTTCTTCTGGGATGAGGAACTATAGGTGATTTTTCTTTTGTTTCTTTTCACCTTTCTGGTCTTTCCAAATTATCTAGAATGAGCACAAATGATTTTGAGTGGGACTGGCCCAGCCATCCCTGTGCTCTCAGAGGACAGCAGAGAAGTCCTGCTAGGTATCTCTGGCTGGTCCCCTGGTGGCACAGTCACTGTCTTCCCAGGCAGCCCTCCCCAGACTTCCCTCCAGCCTCCATCTGCAGGCTAAGACCATTTAAATGGAGAGACCTGGGGTCCTTAATTCCAGAGAGGCTGATTTAAGGGAATCATATTGGCCTTATTTTGTGACTGGGGACTTAAGGCAGGAGAGAGATAAGACAGGAAGAGCAGAGAGGGCCCAGCCAATGCAGCTGGCAGCCAGGCCAGGGGACCAGCCAGCAGCAATAAGTAGGTTCTTAGCACAGAAGAGAGAACACTGTTGATAAATTAAGAGGTCTTTATTGTCTCTTCCCAAGATGCACAGAGGTTCTAATAGTGCTTCATTCACCCCAAGCAGGCCAGGAACCGGACAGAGAAGGGGCAAAGATAACATTGCACCTTCAGGAGCAGAAAAGGCCAAGGTGGGGCTGCCAGAGGGCTGGAAAGGTATCAGGAGTGGGGGTAAGGAAGGGGCTAGGGGATGAAGAGGGGAGCAGTAGGAAGGGTGCTGGGCTCAGGGAGAGACGGGAGGGGGTGGTTGGGAGAGTACGGGGCGGGGCGGGGCGGAGCTGAAGAAACCCTGGCTGCAGCAACAAAGATGTCCTTATAGCCCTTGATCTCCTTGATCTCATTGCTGCTGATGAGGACTTGCAGCTGGCGTGGTCCAGTTTTGATGGGGTAGAGGTCCAGTTGAATGTGGATGGTGTGTCCAGCCACCAGAGTCCCAATGCTGAAAGTCAAAAAGAGCCTGTTAGAGCCTTAAGTAACTGCTGGGATGGGTGATATAGTTACCCCTCTTGGAGTAAGCACCTCCCACCCCCCAACACCACCAAGGTCAACCTTCCCCAAGGAGGGTGGGAAAATGGGGGCGAGTAGGCACCATTCAGGAGACAAAGGACCGACCTATGACCCCACAAGTTACCCCTTGTCAGAGACCAGCATGAGACAGACGGTACTTACTTTTTGGATATCTGCCCATCAATGAGGCCACTTCCCTCCAGCACCATCATGCAGTTACTCAGAGCAGTCATTAGGGTATTGGTGAGGGTGATGTGGACTCTCAGTGCCTTGCCCACCTCGGCCCTTTTAGACACCTGTGAGGAGAGAAGACAGGGATATTGTGGGCAACTGGCCTCATTTCCACACTCGAGTTCAATACCCTCATTCCACTGTCCTTCTCTTCACCACCAGGGACTGCTTCCTTACTGCTAAACCACTGCAATTGGGAGAGAAGAATGTAAGCCGAAGAGTATTCAAGGTTAACAAATATCCTGACCTGTCTTAGAAAGTCACAATGCTTCAGGAAGCCACTGCCAATTGGGAATTGGCACCAAGTTGAAATCTATTTCCCTCCCCACCATCTAGTTCAGGATGGCAATTAGATTTCAACTAAAGTGCCAGCTCCAATCTGTTCATCATGGCTAATAGAAATGGCGTGTTGAAAAGGATCCTGAGGACAGATCCAGAGTCAGAGAGTTACGACTGACTAGTGCGTCTGACACAGGCATGGGATAAGAAGTGGTGCTATATGCACCATCCATATGCTATCAGTGATATCTTTCTTTTTTTTCCATTTACTTATTTATTTTGAGAGAGAGAGGGACCACAAGCAGGGGAGGGGCAGAGAGAGAGAGGGAGAAAGAGAATCTCAAGCAGGCTCAGCACCATCAGTGCAGACCCTGATACAGGGCTCAAACTAATGAACCGCTAGATCACAACCTGAGCCCAAACCAAGAGTCAGATGCTTAACTGACGGAACCACCCAGGTACCCCTAGCACTATCCTTCTGAGGCCAATGTCACATGATATGGCAGAGCCAGGACCTGAGCCAGGTGTCCCAGACCCCAGCCAGGATCTTTCCCCCACGTTGTTCTGACAGTAGAAACACTCTTGAGTTTCCCCAGGTGTGTTCTGTGCATCCCACGTGAGGTCTGTGTCATAGGGCAGCATGGCCTTGGCCTGTGAGTGGGAGGCAGGGTCTCTATCCTACTCACTTCTCGAGCCCAGTGCCTAGTGCAGTGCCAACCAGGTGGTGGATATTTGATGAACGTATGTTGAACTAAAATGGGTCCTGACCACCCAGATCATACTCGAGGCATGTTCTGCCTCAAACAGAGAATTAAGAAAAAGTAAGAACCCATCCTGACTTCTCTAAAATTCAAATGAAAGAAACAAATCCCTTGTCCTCTAATGAGGGCATCAAAGTAGAACAGGCAAAAATGTCTTTGGGATCCTTCATACTCACACAAATCATCCCCAGTTCCCTTAACTGTGGGGACCAATTGATAGTCTACTCTGGTTCTGATGTGTTTGCATTGGATCTTGTTTGTAACCAGGGCTCTGGGTAATGGGGGCAGGGTCCTCGCCTCAGCACCAGGCTGTGATTCTGCCCACTGTTTGCCGCACCGTGGCCTGACAACACTCCCAGGTGAAAACTGTCAGGTGGTCACATGGTTTATGATGTGGAGCTACTCATTCTGGTTGGGGTGGAGTGTGCCACTAACAAATCCAGCAGGTGCAAAGCCAGGTTGGGATCAGGCAGTGGGCAAGTTCTTTAGAACAGGAGGGGAGATGGAGAAAGGAGGCTTTGAGGGAAGGAAAACCCTGGTAACGGGAGATGGGGAATATTTCTGCCCTCCATTTATCCTTCTTCCACCTGTAATGACCTTGCCAGCCACACAATCTTAGAACTCAAATCTGAGGCTCCTTTCATGTGTCCTCCCTCTTCCCTGTCAACCCTGTGTTATCTGCAGTCACCTTTGGAATTTCACTTGTGGTTTTTCTCAAATCCAGCTCCTCTACTCAATCTCCCAGCCATGCCTCTCCTGCCTCTCTGCCACTGCAAAGCTATCTCCCTACTTAAAATGCTTTCATCTCCATCTCATTTCTCTGGACAGTGTCTGCCTATGCATCCTCCACGAAATGTCACTTCCTCTGGGAAGACTTCCACTCTGCCCTGCACTTTGCACAGAGGACAAGACAACACCATACTGTGCTTTAATCATCTATTTGGTGTCTGAAGCAGCGACTGTATCTCATTCACTGCTGTAGCCCCAGCCCCTGGGTCGGGTGAGTCAAAGGGCTTCCGGGCTCCATCTCTGTCCAAGACACCTTACCTCAATAGATAAATTGGGAGGTTCCAGAGAGATATCTTTTAGGACCAGCATGGACCTCCCCATATCCTCCACCTTGGCAATGCCAGACACACGGATCAGCTTCTCATCTGTCAGCTTGTTTCTATAATTGTCGTAGGGTAGCAAGAGCGGCCACTGTATCTCTAAGCACAGACAAAAGACATCTTGAGTCTGGAAACAAAGAGACACACACACACACACACACACACACACACACACACACACACACACGGAAATTTGTATGTGTGAGAGACTATGTGTGTGAGTCTGTATGTGTGTGAAAGTATGTGTGCATAACAAAGAGAAAGATACAGTGTACTTAACCTATACCTACTGCCCCCAGAAGTCATTGCTATGTCTCACCTAGTGGGATAGTGTCAGACGTACAGCACATGGCATATGTGACCCCCTGCCAACAACAACTTCACTACCTGGCACGTAGTAGGTAGTTGGGGTGCAGGGATCTCTGTGTAATCTGGCTGAACCATCCCAGCTTTGTTCATGACCCCACAGCTCCCATCCCTATAGGTGATTTTCCAGGCCTTGTTCATACTCACCCTCCCCAAAGTCCAGGTTCAAGTGCACTGTTTGCCTCCAGAGGGGCTCCCGGGTGCCACCCTGGTGCAGCAGGGCCTGTGCACAGAAGTGCACCACCAGTCTGATGGGACCCCGGGGGTGGACTCTGTCTGGCACCCTCAGGGCATGCAGCTTCAGCAACAGGTCCTGGCCCCACTCAGGCGTCCTGGCCAGGTGAAGCTGCAGCTGGGCTGGCTGATCCTGAGACCCCCTGGACCCCAGCAGATCCAGGAAGGGTGAGGAGGCCCTTCCTGGGCCCAGCATTTTCCGGGAAGCCTTCATGAACACAGATCGCTCCTCAGGGGATCCTGGCAGAAAGGAGAGCCAGGAAAGACCTCAGTGAGGAGGGGTTGAGAGGACCAGTGGCCTTCTTTGGGAAACAAGCCACCCAGAAACTTCCAGCTCCCTTCCCAAAGGGAAGCTACATAAGGAGACAATACAGCTACATAAGGAGACAATAGCTACACATAAGGAGCCACATAAGGAGACAATACAGCATCGTGGCTGAGAACAGGGGATTGGTATATTGCTTGGTGCTGCATTCAAATCTTGCTCAGCTAGGTGTCCCTTAATCCCTTGGTGCTCAATTCTTTCATTTATAACCCAGATATATCTCCTTGCCTCATAGAGTTGCCAAAAATTTGAGTTAAATGAGTTGCTGAATATAAGTACCCAGTACTGTTCTTTGTCATCAGTATTGTCACCATCATCACTGCCATCATCATCATCAAAGCCAAAGGCTTTCCCCCCTCCCCCACCGCATCAACATCCTCACTTCTAAAATACATGCTCAAGAGACTCTTAAAAACTGAGAACAAACTGAGGGTTGATGGGGGGGTGGGAGGGAGGGGAGGGTGGGTGATGGGTATTGAGGAGGGCACCTTTTGGGATGAACACTGGGTGTTGTATGGAAACTAATTTGACAATAAATTTCATATATTGAAGAAAAAAATAAAATAAAATAAAAGGTAAAAAAAAATAAAATAAATAAAATACATGCTCAAATCTTTTAAGTGGGTCTTCATCTCTTGCTCTTGGGGTCTACTCAACATTCAGGTTGAACTCCAACTCATCCCAAATTGTGGACTTCTCTAGTAAAGTTACTGTGCACCAGAGGCATTGCTCCAAGTGCTTTCTCTGTATACTCAGCTGCCCTCACAATAGCCCTCTGAGGTATCATTAACCCATTTTACAGGTGAGGAGGTGGAGGCACAGGGATGTTAAGAACACATCCAGGCTTATACCACTAGAACATAGCAGTACCAACATAGCAGCATTGTTGGTACTCAGGCAGCCTGATGCCACCCTGGCCTTCTCCACAGGGACATCTACTCCCTTCCACAGGCCAGGTGTCCTTCCTTTCCCTCCTTAAGTGTCCACCTCCCTCCTTGCTGCCACCCCCACTGCCATGATGTAAGGAGACCATGATATGACCCTAGGACAGAGTTGCCATAATAATAAAGAACATTCCATTTGAATTTCAGGTAAATTTGAATTTCAGATATATAATAATTTTTGTTTAAGTATATTACATGCTATATTTGGGACACACTTATACTAATGAAATATTTGCTTATCTGAACTGATCTGGAATTCAGATTTAACTGGGCACTCTCTGTTTTTATTTGCTCAGTCCAGCAGCCCTAGGCCCACATGGCCTGGAAAGCCCCTGGGAGTTTGCGATGAGGAGCAGGTGATCAGGTGGTGTTGGTTTTAACAGGCATGAGCCGTTCTCACTGGGAAGAACACAACAGACGTCATGTCCACCCACCCTGACACCCCAGGGCCCCAAGCACCTTCTGGATACTTGTAGGAGCTGGTAATGTTCTGTCGCTTAGCTGACCCTACCATCTTGGTGCTGATTTCCTTCCCAATGGAATGGGTATTATGGTCCAGGATTTCCTGGGCCTGACCATCTCTGAAGAGCCAAATGACTTCATCAGCATTCACCTCGGCGTACACAAATGGGGTGTCATAGGGCAGGTGAACCTCCCCTTCCCTGATGGCCTTCACAGAAGCAGGGCCGCAGCAGAATACCCCTGTGGAAGGAACAGAAGTTGAGGACAGCTGACAGCTGCTAGCATGTGCACTGGGCCGGCTGGTGGTGGCGAGGGCAGGTAAGGGGATGGGATAGAGAAAACCCTCACACACCGAGTGCTCTCAGGTTCCCACAAATTCATCCGATCCTCACAGCCACCTGTGGCATTTATCAGCTTCCCCACTTTGCAGGTGAGAAAACAAGGTCCTGCAAGTCATCTGGGTCACCCAGCTGAAGGCAATGAAGTAAGAAAAAATACTACCCCTTTCTGGCCTCCTGCTCTTGTGATCAGTCCCCCTGCTCAGCCCACCCCCCACCCCCCCCCACGGAGCCCAGATCCTTCCACAGTGGCCCTCACTCACCGCTGCTGGTTTGCTGGGGAGTGGGGTCCAGAACTTGCCACCCATTGTATCCTGGTGGGAGATCTTTCCGGATCATCCAGCACTCATTCCAGACATGGAAATTCCTGCAGAGAAGAGTAAGGAAATGAAGATTCACATTTTCCTGGCTTTGTCAGGTATCAGACACTATATTGAGTGCTTTATATTGTTGTTTTTAAAATTTAAAATGTAATTGACATACTATATTGTATTATTTTCAGGTGTACAACATAGTGATTTAACATTTGTATAAATTATGAAGTGATCACCCATGAAAAATCTAGGTACTATATGGCACTGTACAAAGTTGTTATGTACTAATTATATCCCCCCCTTTTTTTACTCTTTATTTGGAAGTAATTTCAAGCTTACAGTAAAGTTGCAAGAATATTACAAAAAATACCCAGGGGTGCCTGGGTGGCTCAATCAGTTAAGCGTCAGACTTCAGTGCAGGTCATGATCTCACAGTTCATAAGTTCAAGCCCCGCACTGAGCTCTGTGCTGACAGCTCAGAGCCTGGAGTCTGCTTTGGATTCCGGGTCTCCCTCTCTCTCTGCCCCCCCTCCCCCGCTCATATCTCTGTCTCTCTTTCAAAAATAAATAAACATTTTTAAAAATTACAAAAAATACCCATATACCCAAGTTATCTATCGTTAACATTTCGCTTCATTTGCTTTATCATTGGCTTTCTTTCAGTATGGGTTTGAAAATTATCAATACATTTTTTCTTTTGTTTTTTTACTTCAGTGTGTATTTTCTAAGAATGGAGATCTTCCCTTACAGTTATCAACCCCACGCATTTCTTATTGATATAATATTTTATCTAATTTACTGTCTATATTTCAATTTTATCAATCGACCAAATATTGTCCTATTTATTTATTTTTTTAATTTACATCCAAGTTAGTATATAGTGCAACAATTATTTCAAGAATAATGCACCTCACCCATTTAGCCCATTCCACCTCCCACAACCCTTCCAGCAACCCTCTGTTTGTTCTACATATTTAATAGTCTCTTATGTTTTGTCCCCCTCCCTGTTTTTATATTATTTTTGCTTCCCTTTCCTTATGTTCATGTGTTTTGTATCTTAAAGTCCTCATATGAGTGAAGTCATATGATATTTGTCTTTCTCTGACTAATTTCACTTAGCATAATACCCTCCAGTTCCATCCGCGTAGTTGCAAATGGCAAGATTTCATTCTTTTTGATTGCTGAGTAATACTCCATTGTATATATATACCACATCTGCTTTATCCATTCATCCATCAATGGACATTTGGGCTCTTTCCATACTTTAGCTATTGTTGATAGTGCTGCTATAAACATTGGGGTGCATGAGCCCCTTCAAAACAGCATACCTGTATCCTTTGGATAAATACCTAGTAGTGCAATTGCTAGGTCATAGAGTAGTTCTATTTTTAATTTTTTGAGGAATCTCCATACTGTTTTCCAGAATGGCTGCACCAGTTTGCATTCCCACCAGGAGTGCAAAAGAGATCCTCTCTCTCTGCATCCTTGCCAACATCTGTTGTTGCCTGAGTTGTTAACGTTAGCCATTCTGACAGGTGTGAGGCGGTATCTCATTGTGCTTTTGATTTGTATTTCCCTGATGATGAGTGATGTTGAGCATTTTTTCATGTGTTGGTTGGCCATCTGGATGTCGAACTTCTTTGGAGAAGTGTCTATTCATGTCTTTTGCCCATTTCTTCACTGGATTATTTGTTTTTTGGGTGTTGAGTTTGATAAGTTCTCTATAGATTTTGGATACTAACCCTTTATCTGATATGTCATTTGCAAATATCTTCTCCCATTCCGTCAGTTGCCTTTTAGTTTTGCTGATTGTTTCCTTTGCTGTGCAGAAGCTTTTTATTTTGATGAGGTCCCAACAGTTCATTTTTGCTTTTGTTTCCCTTGCCTCTGGAGACATGTTGAGTAAAAATTTGCTGCAACCAAGGTCAAAGAGTTTCTTGCCTGCTTTCTCCTTGAGGATTTTGATGGTTTCCTGTCTTATATTTAGGTCTTTCATCCATTTTGAGTTTATTTTTGTGTATGGTGTAAGAAAGTGGTCCAGGTTCATTTTTCTGCATGTCACTGTCCAGTTTTCCCAGCACCACTTGCTGAAGAGACTGTTTTTATTCCATTGGATATTCTTTCCTGCTTTGTCAAAGATTAGTTGGCCATACATTTGTGGGTCCATATGTGGGTTCCCTATTGTGTTTCATTGATCTGAGTGTCTGTTTTTGTGTCAGTACCATACTGTCTTGATGATTATGGCTTTGTAATGCAGCTTGAAGTCCGGGATTGTGATGCCTCTAGCTTTGGTTTTCTTTTTCAAGATTGCTTTGGCTATTTGGGGTCTTTTCTGGTTCCATACAAATTTTAGGATTGTTTGTTTTAGCTCTGTAAAGAATGCTCGTATTTTGATAGGGATTGCATTGAGTATGTAGATTGCTTTGGGTAGTATTGACATTTTAAAAATATTTGTTCTTCCTATCCAGGAGCATGGAATCTTTTTCCATTTTTTTTTTTTTTGTGTGTCTTCAATTTCTTTCATAAGCTTTCTATAGTTTTCAGTGTATAGATTTTTCACCTCTTTGGTTAGGTTTATTCCTAAGTATTTTATGGGTTTGGGTGCAATTTTAAATGGGATCAATTCCTTGATTTCTCCTTCTGTTGCTTCATTGTTGGTGTATGGGAATGCAACCAATTTCTGTGCATTGATTTTATATCCTGTGACTTTGCTGAATTCATGGATCAGTTCTAGCAGGTTTTTGGTGGAATTTTTTTGATTTTCCATATAGAGTATCATGTCATCTGCAAAGAGTGAAAGTTTGACCTCTTCCTGACTGATTTGGATGCCTTTTATTCCTTTGTGTTGTCTGATTGCTGAGGCTAGGACTTCCAATATTATGTTGAATAATAGTGGTGAGAGTGGACATCCCTGTCTTGTTCCTGACCTTAGGGGGAAAGCTCTCAGTTTTTCCCCATTGAGGATGGTATTAGCATTGGGTCTTTCATATATGGATTTTATGATCTTGAGGTATGATCCTTCTATCCCTACTTTCTTGAGGGTTTTTATCAAGAAAGGATGCTGTATTTTGTCAAATGCTTTCTCTGCATCTACTGAGAGGATCATGTGGTTCTTGTCCTTTCTTTTATTGATGTGATGAATCACATTGATTGTTTTGTGGATATTGAACCAACCCTGCATCCCAGGTATAAATCCCACTTGGTCGTGGTGAATAATTTTTTTCATGTATTGCTGGATCCAGTTGGCTAGTATCTTGTTGAGGATTTTTGTGTCCATGTTCATTAGGGAAATTGGTCTATAGTTCTCCTTTTTAGTTAGGTCTTTGTCTGGTTTTGGAAACAAGGTAATGCTGGCTTCATAGAAAGAGTTTGGAAGTTTTCCTTCCATTTCTATTTTTTGGAACAGCTTCAAGAGAATAGGCATTAACTCTTTAAATGTTTGGTAGAATTCGAATAGTGTCCTTTATTACATTCTTTACCACCCAGTCTAGGATCACACATTGCATTTAGCTGTCCTGTCTCCTTTGTCTACCTTGATCTGGAGCAGTTTCTCAGCCTTTGTTTTATTACATTGAAATTTTGAATTCAGTATTTATTTGCCAGAGCTATATTCATTTTGAGCTTATCTGAGGCTTTCTCATAATTAGATTCAGGTTATGCATTCACACACCGAACGCTACATAAGTGATATAGCCTTCTCAGATACACCACTGCTGATTGAATCAGGGGTTCTTCAGCCCTTTAGGAGCTCAGAGCGGGAGGGGCTCCAAGGATTGCCACTAGCTCTCACACAACCCAAAGATCTGACCTGGAAACTGGCTGGAAAAGGAAAAACATGACACCAGATTTACAGTACAGCAGAGGAGAAGGGAGCCAGGGGAAGAGATCGGAGATCCAGAAATAAAGGCACACACACACACACACACACACAGAGAGAGAGAGAGAGAGAGAGAGAGAGAGAGAGAGAGAGAGAGAGAGGGAGTGAGGTGGATAGAGGAGGAAACAGGAGAGACTGAGGAAGTGGACAAAAGCAGCAAGTGTAGGCTTTGCCCGGAGGAGAAACAGAGAATGGCACAAACAGATGGCTCAAAGAAGGAAGAGTCATGTAAGATGCATAAAGATTTTGAAGTTAGTGTTCACAGAACACAAAATCAATTTTTTTGGTTGTGGGCTTCAGAATGTTATCCCATAGTCTTATATTTCTGAAGGGAGTTTAGTGTGATGATGTAATTAGCCAGAACAGTCTCCTAGGTTAGGGAATTGCTCTCTGGGCACCAGCAACAAGATAAAGGATGATATTGCCTCAAAACTAGAGAGAACCAGGTCAGAGCTTCCTTACCCTTCCTGACATGGAGAGAGATGTGTTTGAGATGGTGTCCCTTACCATATTTTGTCTCGCTTCTGAGTAGGCAGCATCTCTGCATTTTGGTCATAGTAGGTGTCGACGGTCAAGTTCCTGTCCATGTTGTGTGCAGAACGAAAATTGGAAACCACACGGGTTGGAACACCTAAACATCTCATTACTAAAGAGAAAGAAAACATGGAGAATCACTGAGTTCATTTCAAGCAGAATCGTTAGCTCCCCATGCATGCTTTCTAACTTTTAAGCTGGAGGAGAGAAAGAAGGCCAAGATTCTTGCAGATCCATACTTGTAAGTCCTTTATTCTCAAAGCACTGCACCCAGGCCCAGAACCCTGCTGCCTACCTGCCCCATTGATGGTCTCCATCCCACTGGGAAAAAGAAATCGTTTGAAGGTTACTTAAAACAACAATAAGCAACTCAATTTATTATTTAGCGCTTTTTCCATTCAGCAGCTTTCCAGATTAAAAACAGAGAACCTAAAACATTTGCTAATTTGAAAGAAAATAAAAAACTTCAGGCCTTGTGGCCTGTTTTAGAAGAGAAGCTGTGTGGCTTAACTTCTCTGGGCCTTAATCTCCTTGTGTGTAACAAAATAAGGAATTGAAACAGATGATTTTCAATTCTGAAATACTGAATCTGTAATTCTACTGAAATACAAGGATTTGGAGGAGGTAAGAAAGAAATCAGAGAAAGGATAGAAGGGCAAGATAGACATAGAAGTAATTGGAAGACATCAGAGACAGAGGGGAACTTGCTTGTACAATGAGGCAATAGCCATCTTTGATAAGGCAACAGCATCCTCTTGTGGCATCTCAGGATAGTACTACAAAGGCTTTTTAATGCTGAGTAAAGATCTTTTTCTTTTCTTTTTTTTAATGTTTTATTTATCTTTGAGAGAGCTCAAGCTGGGGAGGGGCAGAGAGAGAGGGAGACAGGATCTGAAGCGGGCTCTGTGCTGATAGCAGCAAACCCAATGCAAGGCTTGAACTCATGAACCTTGAGATCATGCCCTGAGAGCCCAAGTTGGACGCTCAACCTACTGAGCCACCCAGGTGCCCCCAAAACTGAGTTAAGATCTTAAGATTTCACTTAAGTAGTTAAGATCTACTCACACAAAGCAGATATTACATCACCTACACCATCACCACACCCAAGCGTAAGCGCGCGCGCGCGCGCGCGCGCGCGCGCGCGCGCGCACACACACACACACACACACACACACACACACACACACACACACACCTTCCCAAGGCCAAGTAAAATCAAGCCAAGAGCCAGATGTGACCTTTGGAACATAGGTCTCCACCTCAGCCAGCAAGGCGAGGAGTTCAGACAAGTTTATCCTATCCCTCTCCAGCTCAGGACCAGCAGTGGGTGCCTCCTGAGGCTGCTGGGAGGATTATAGTGCTTTGAAAAGTACGAGGACTATTGAGATTGACCAATCTTTTTGTTACAATTGATTCAAGAGTCCCAAAGGGAGCCAGCCATGTGCTCACAGTCACTTCTCTACTCCCAGCACATCTCCTGAGCTTTTCATAACCTCTCTGCAGGGGTGACAGCTAGACCAGGACTGCAAGTGGCCAGAGGCTGTGTGGTGGGAGCAGCTGTCCCCTTCCTCAATGGCCCCAGAACTTTAGGGCCTGGGAGTGGGGAGAGGCTTCAAGACGGAGTAAGGATGCAGACCTAGACCTTCTCCCTCTCATCCCAGGGCCTAAGGGCCCAAGCTCTCCTCTACAACACCTGCCTAACCAGGGACTTCCTAGCCCAAGACAAATGTGGCCATATTAAATGCTGGTGCTGTGCTGAGCATTTTCCAGGGAAAATGAATGAGCAAAGTGAGGTCACTCTGTTTGAATACTCAGATTTAAACATCTCGTCTATCTGTAGCACCTGTACATATCTGCCAAGCTATGCTGCCCCTCTCAGAAAAATCTAGAACTTTGTCTTTAGCCCCTGTCTCTGTCTTCTCTGTTCTTTGCTCCCTCACACTCCAATTCAGAGTCAGCCCATTCACTCAGCAAACACTGAGCATCACAACACAACAGGTAGCATGTGTAATGTACTCCTGCCTTGCATGGGGCAAGACAGGCAGACACCTCAGTATTCTGTCTTTCCCTCATCCTCACAGATAATCCGATCAACACCTTTGCACTAAATCATAAATAAATGGTAATACAAAAAACACTGATGCTCCATGTGGGTAGTTAGCAAAGTAGCAAATCTCCTATTGTAACTCCTCAAGAAACTCTCCAAGAAGTATTTGGGAGCCGCCAGCTCTGCCTACAGGTGGGATCAGACTTTCCCAGACCATTTGCTTGTACTTCAAGCTTCCCCCAGCTGTCCCTGACTCCAGGCTCACCAGGAGCTGAGAAACCTGAGCAGTGGCAGAGAGAAGCTGCCTTTGCTTCCACTTTGGGGCCACACTCTTCTTTATCCAAGTGACTATTTTAATAGTCTAACTGCCATCAAGGAGACTGCAGAGTGATTGTGACGGGTCAACCTCCCTCCTAGGAAAATATGCAGGAGTCCCCAAGAGTATGGAGTGTGCTGGGTGAGAGTCCCCGTGTGCACCATCTCTTAGCTGTGGGGCTATGGTCAGGCCACAGTTAACTTATGTGAAAATGGAGATAACCAGAGCCCGACTTCAAAGGGTCATCACAAAAATTAAATGAATGCTTCTGCATCCCCATCTCTCCCTCACTCACCTGTGCACATCACAGCTGCAAAGACCCAGCACTGTCCATACTTCACAGGCTGCCTGCCCCTGGCTAACCACTGCCGCAGGATGGCTACGCTGCCATTCCACTCCAGCGGGCTGACCCCCCTGGAGTAGTCCTCTCCCCAGTTTCCCTGCAGCACACCGTTGTCATCGTTGCTGTTGATCTGCAAAGGACAGACAGGCGGGTCCCCACAGTGCCCTAGGGAAGCTCAGATTGTCCTCAGACAGGGCCGGGAGAGCTTCTGTTCTTACCATGGCACTCACCACCCTGCAGACGTACACAGGGTCATTCCGCTGGGAGTAGTCTTTGGATGGGTTCTCTAAGAAGTACAGGCTCTTGTTCAAGATCTCAAAGCAGATATCTATGATGTCCTCTTCAAACTTCCAAGTGATTTCAAGGGAGAGAAAAGAGAAGAGCGTCCTAAAACTTCAAGTCAATAACACAGGCTTTGAGGGATGGTGTGTATGTGCTGGAGATGAGGATGGGGTTAAATATAAGACAAGGTCCTGCCTTCAAAGAGCTTATAAGTCAAATTGGGAGTGTATGAGATTCAGAATTCTGGAAAATGAACCTGAGTGGCTCTAATGGAAAATGCAGACAGAATTTGGAGGTGAGGGATCCCTGTTGACAAGAGATCAGAGAAGGTCATTAGCACCAGTAGGCTTGGAAGGGCCAGGTAGACAGGAAGAGAGCATGGTGGGGATGTTCACCTGAGGTCTTTGAGTATGGTGCTGCCCAGGACAGGGGCTTAGAGGTTCTCTTTTCTGGAGGACATGAGGGAGTAGGAAAGACCAGATGGATAAAAACAGGGCAGCTGTGAAAGGTGAGGGAGAAGAGTATGGGAGCCTTGAAATCAAGTAGAGGAGTTCAGCTGTAGCTGGGAACCCAGGAGAAGCCAGTGTAGGTTCATGACATAAGTTTATAACATATACTTGATACATATGCCTATGTGAAGTATGGAGAATGCTGGGTCTTTGCAGCTGTGATGTGCACAGGTGAGTGAGGGAGAGGTGGGGATGCAGACATATGTCTCCGTTTCAAAAAATCACACAAATTGTCACAGTTGGAGCACACAGTCTCCCCACTCCCTCCCCACCACCCTCCTGGTGAGTGTGGATGGGGCTGAGATGTCAGTGGGAGGGAGGCAGAAAGTATACTAGTCATATTTACTGGTTGAAAGTGGAAAAGTTGCCCAGAGCCAAAGGTCCTGCCATTTGTACACTGACAGGATATTTGATGTTATTAAAGAATTGTCGTCTATTTTTTCAGTTATGATAATATTCACTTTTTCAGGAAGAGTTTTTATCTTTTAGAGCTATAATCAAAGTATTACTCTATTAAATGATATGGTATCTATAAATTCCTTTCAAAACTTCCAGTGATGAGTTTGGAGGGATGGGGACAGTACAGACCAGGGACAGGCAAACTTTTTCTGTAAAGGACCAGATAGTAAGTATTTTAGCTTTTGCAGGCTGTGGGGTCTCTGTCTCAGCTACACAACTCTACCACTGTAGCATTAACACAGCCACAGGTGATACTTAAGTGAATGAGCATGGCTGTGTTCCCGTAAAATGTCATTTATGGACACCACAGCTTGAACTTCATATAATTTGCATATCACAAAAAAATTTTGAGTTCTTTTTCAACAACTTAAAAACACAAAAACCATTTTAACTCATGAACCACGCAAGAACAGTCAGTGGACTCTAGTTTGCAAACCCCTGGTATAGATGGAATAAGATTCACCATAAATTGCTCATTACTGGAGCTGAGAGACAGGTTCATTTTAGTATCCTGTCTACTTGGATAATGTTTTAAGTTTTTTATATAAAATATTAAAAACTTGAAAGATATCTCCCCTTCCTTCCTTTCCCCTCTTACTGGTTGGGAAATTGGCCCCGCACCACACACTGTGACAGTTTGTTAGTGGCCTTTTGTGAGCTAATAGAGTTGATTAAGAACCAGCATAAGGAGACCTGCCCCAGGCCCCATTTCTGGTGACAGTATTACCTGCCCATAGTTCCAGGGCCAGGAGGTGATGAATCTTTCATGACCCTTGTAAACAAAGCCATAGTCCATCATGATATACTCCTGCAATAGTATTTCACTTGGCAGGTAGACATCATCCTCTGAGTGGTTAAGAGTAGGAGAGGGGGCAAAAGACAAACAGAGAAATAAAAAAAAAATAATAATAAATAAAATAAAATAAAACAAAATAAAATAAAATAAAATACAGTAATGACAGTGTCTTGCTGGATAATAGGGGAAGGAATGGGTTGGTGGCAATAGAAATGGAAACTGGACCCCTTAAAAGTCTATAATGCTCTTCTAGAGGCCAGTGATATAATCTGTACTTTAAAACATAATGATTATCATTTCCTGATTGTAAAAGTGGAAAGCCTATTGTCGAGACTTGGAAAATATGGATGACGGAATGCAGATAATGAAAATCACTCATTCCCACACCTCACAGACACCCACCACTACAGTTTGGTATATTCCTGCCACTCTTTCTGTCCACGTACATGTAATACAATTAAGATCACACTGTGTTCCGTTTCCTAATCTCTTTCACTGCACATCACACCACAAGCATTTTCATCATGCCATTAAAATTCTTTTTTTAAAGATGGCTTTCAGTGAGCACGTGGTATGGCATAGATAAGCAGCTTTTATCTTCTGGGCTTTCTCAGAAGAACCTCCCTGAGCCTTCCTAGTGGATCAGGTTGTCATTACAGCCTGTGAAGCAGTTGTACCTGCATTCCAAGGGTTAAAAAGCAGGATGAAAGTTCCCAATGGGTGAGTCACACTGTGACCCTGGCCCTGAGAGATCTCTATCTTCAGAGTGTAGGGACCAACGACTGCATTGGATGGTGTAAAAAGGGAGACAAAGAGTGAGTTGGTGTCAATGGTGAAGTTAGAAGCACTCCAGACATTCCCTTGTCGAGCCTGGGTAAGGGAGAAGGTGGCTCGGGTTCCCAGCAATTCCGTGGGCGCTGGTCCTGTGTGAGAGACAAATGACCCCTCAGTGAGGTTTAAAATCTATGTGACATGATTCCAGGGGGCTAGGAGGACCCTCACCTTCTTCCACCACTGGCTAATCCTTTTGGTTTAAGGCTTTTATTGCCACTGGATGTCTTTGGGCAAGCCATTGAAGATCTGTGGGCCTCAGGTATTTTTATCTGTAAAATGGGATCATCATAGTACCTGAAAGCTAAAACTCCTGTCATGGGGATTAAATTATATAGTATATATGAAGTTTCAGCACAGTGCCTATTGTGCATTTAAAAATTGGCTGTTATCAGGGTGCCTGGGTGGCCCAGTTGGATAAACATCTGACTCTTGATCTCAGCTCAGGTCATGATCTCACAGAGCCCCACATCAGGCTCTGCACAGAGCCTACTTGGGATTCTGTCTCTCCTTCTCTCTGCCCCTCTCCAGCTTGTGTTCTCTCTCTATCAAAGTAAATAAACTTAAAAAAAAATGGCTGTTATCATCACAGTTTCAATTTGCTGAGTTGGCCAAATCTTTCTTTAATGTCACTTATCAGGTGAGCACTTAGAGGGTCCTGGGGATCCCAGGAAGAGGGAGGGGAGGGAGCACTCAAGAAGGGGAGGTGGGAGCCCTACAGGTGAATTTTGCCTTAGGGCAGGGTGAACTCACCCGTCTCAGCCACAAAGGTGAGGTAGTCTGTCCCAAAGCGGAAGGGTCGGCTGAAATGTAGTTGGAGCAGAAAGGACTGGCCCCGGCGTACAACAAGCCGCTTCAGGCCCATCTCCTGCGTGTGATGCTCCTGGTTGTTTCTTGGGCTCTGCAAGTCCACAGACCTGAACTTCAAGGCTGCCACTGGAGGGGTATCAGGAGAGGAGACAGGTCACTGCCCAGCTGTGGCTCCCCACGTTCAACATCCCCCAACACTTCTCAATCATTTCTGCGGCACCTGGCTCTGACTTCGGTAGGATTACTGTCTACACCTGAGCCCTTCTGCCACCCCTGCCTGCTAGTTTTCACAACTTAGCCTTGGCAGTTTAGCAGGCCCCAACCCTGGAGTGGGAAGATTGTGATCCTGGTGACTCTGCACCTGGACCCAGAGCTATAGGGCTCAAAACTGAGGGCCCCAGGGGGCACCTGGGTGGCTCATTAAGTTAAGCGTCCGACTTCAGCTCAGATCAGACTCTCAACATTTGTGAGTTCAAGCCCTGCCTCAGGCTCTGTGCTGACTAGCTCAGAGCCTAGAGCCTGCTTCAGATTCTGTGTCTCCCTCCCTCTCTGCCCCTCCCTCACTGGCACTCTGTCTCTCACCCTCTCAAAAATAACTAAACATTAAAAAACAAAACAAAATTAGGGATCCAGGAAGAGAAATGTTTCCAGATAATTGACACTTAATCTATGAAGTGCCACCACATACTATTAACCACTTTTGTTGACAGTCTTTCCAAAAGTTACTCTATTATCATGCTGATAGAAGAAAGAACATATTAGAATTTTGTATGAATTAAGTCAGTGAGCTGACTAGAGGCTGTGACCTCAGCTACAGGCAAGTCCCTGCTTAAGATGCTGGGTAGGTAGCTTCTTTCTCACCTCTCAGCCATGCTCTGGGTGTACGAGGGCACTGACTCTTCCCAGGAAGCTACTGTGTGTGTACCTAGCGTACAGTTTAAAGACGCTCATAGCACAACTGGCCAGAGTGTGGGCTGTCACTACCTTAGCTCTGAGACCTTGAGCGAGTCACTTAATACCCAGAGACATCAGTGTCCTCAGCTGCAAAATAGAGACAGTGGTATTCCTACCCCATAGGGTCCGTGTGAGCATTGAGTGAAGATTCACAGGTAAAGGACTTCTGGTAGTGGCAGGTATGGAGTAAGCACTCAGTAATCATTAATTGCTCTTAGTGCTAGTAATGACAGAGCCTCAGATTGTATTTGCTTTGTTATTTTTAAAATTTTTTTTAATGTTTATTTATTTTTGAGAGAGACAGAGACAGAATGCGAGTGGGTTGGGACAGAGAGAGAGGGAGACGAATCTGAAACAGGCTCCAGTCTCTGAGTCGTCAGCACAGAGCCCAACGCAGGGCTCGAACTCACGAGCTGCGAGATCATGACCTGAGCTGAAGTCGGACGCTCAACCGACTGAGCCACCCAGGTGCCCCACTTTGTTATTTTTTTTAAAAAATTTTGATGTTTATTTATTTTTATTTTTGAGAGAGAGAGAATGAGAGAGAGAGAGACAGCATGCGAGTGGGGGAGGGGCAGAGAGAGAGGGAGATGCACAATCCAAAGCAGGCTTCTGAGCTGTCAGTATAAAGTCCGACGCGGGGCTTGAACCCACGAACTGGGAGATCATGACCTTAGCCAAAGTTGGACACTTAACCAACTGAGCCACCCAGGCGCCCCTGAGTCATTTTTGCTGGTGATATTTACTGCGCTTACTGTAAACAAAAATCCATTTGATCTTTTTCCCTAGTAGCACATCAGTTTATCTCAGTGGTTCTCCAGTGGAGAAATTCTGTCCCCTGAAGGACATGTAACAATGTCTGGATACATTTTTGGTTGTCACAACTTGGGGTAGAGGCCGGGGATGCTGCCAAACCGCATCCTAGAGGAAACACATTTTAGCACCTACCAGTTTTTGTGCCATTCACATTCTGAACTTCCACACTGATTCTTTATGTTTTTGCTAAATTAGTTCACTTTGATAGTTTTGGCCCATCTTTCCTACCTGGCTGGAATTCTTAAATCCTTGTTCTTTCACCCAAATGCTTTACGTTGCCATCTGGGTACTGCCTAAACTGTTTTCCAGGTCTTCATCCGAGACATTGCTAATAAGATGGTTCTAAGCATTAGGGCTTAAGTCAGACACCAATGGAGTATCATGTTGGAGTTTTCTTCCAGGTTAATGCTAAGTTATTAGGAAATACTCTTTAAGTATAGTTGTTCAACTAGCTGTGACTACATCTGATACTTCATCTGAGGAAATGGGATTAAGTGTTTAAAATTTTCCTTCACAGCCTAAAATCAAATCCAACTTTCATATTTGTATCTTTCCCACAACCTTGTTAAACATTTGACTAAAAACAGAATGTGCGTGATGGTCCCTTGATCCCCCTTCTTGTAACCATCTTTCATTGAGGCAGATTCAAAGATGAATCACTGGATCAAATAGTACAAAGTTTTTAAACCTCTTATTGTAACTTAGGCACTTAAATAATTATATTATTGCAACCAGAGAAGTCAGGACGAGATCTAACATGGATGCCTTTGAGTTACTTAGCAGCATTTTTTAAACATCAGGTCCAGGGGCGCCTGGGTGGCTCAGTCGGTTAAGCAGCCGACTTGGCTCAGGTCACGATCTCGAGGTCCATGAGTTCGAGCCCTGCGTCGGGCTCTGGGCTGATGGCTCAGAGCCTGGAGCCTGCTTCCAATTCTGTGTCTCCCGCTCTCTCTGACCCTCCCCCGTTCATGCTCTGTCTCTCTCTGTCTCAAAAATAAATAAACGTTAAAAAAAAAAAAAAGAAATTAAAAAAAAAATCAGGTCCAATCCATTAGTAGTTTGCAAAATCAATTCAGAGAAATGTGACCAATTTTTTTTTAAATAGAAAATATCACAATGTAGCACACATAAGGAGAGGAAGAATAATTTTATGTGTAACTGGGTCATGATGTAAACTGTGGGTCAGAGTCAAAAAGTTTGAAAGCAACTGGCCTAGATACTGATTGTATCTTGTCTTTTCCTGAGGGACCTGACATTTTCATACCAGGAACTACAGAGCCTCCGAAGGAAGCTTCTCCACCCCATGTGTAACATCCAGTGGCCGTTCCACCCTGAAAGATCAAATACCCAAAAGAGGCAGTGAAGAGCACACAGAAGTGCTTACGTCACTTCCACAAGAGAGAACAGGACTGGGGGCAGCCTTTTCCGGGCTGCTGTCCACAGCTAGAAGCATACTTCTAAGGGCAGATCAATTCTCCCTTTACTCGGGCTGGGGTGGTTTGGGAAGGAAAGGGGAGGAGGAAGAAGGAAGATGCCTTCCTCTCCATGCCTAAGATTGCAGTGCACAGAGAAAACTTATTGTCCATTGGAGACTCAGGTTTTCTTTTTTATTCCACTTAACACCATTATGCATTTGGCTCACTGAAGGCCTTTTCATGTCAGGAAGACAGTGACTTCAGAGAACAAGAGGGAGGTCCTTCAAGGGAGCAGGAAAAAAATTCAAAAACCAAAAGGATCAGGAAGAGGTTTAACAAGGCAGGAAATCAAGCAGAAGCAATTAGTAAAAACATGTCAACTCCCACAAGGCCTTCTTGCCTTGGCCATTGGCCCACCAGAGTTAATGACTTGAGCAAGAGGAGAGGAAGCCTTGGCCACATGATTCCCGGTGCTTGACTAATACAAAGACAAGGAAGGATCAAAATATACCCCCATGTATTATCATCCTGAAAATGTGTGGGGGCAGATGGGGAGGACATTAAAACAGTCATCTGCCTATTATGAGTTCTGAAGCTCCTGCCATCTGAGACCAAAACCTGAGGCAGCCCTACTCTCACAGACAACTCCATCTCTCCACTTGGGTCTTAGCTCAGAGGTACCTGCTGCACAGGGGCTTTCTTCAGCCACTGAATGTGATGCCCCACCTCCAACCCTATCGCTCACCATCAAAACACCCTTTTTATTCTCTGCTGGGCACTTAATAGTATCTGGGATTATTTCCACAGAAGTAGAGACCTTGGCCATCTTCTCACTCCTGGATCCCCCACACCCAGGATGGAGCATGGTTCCTAATTGCTGCTGATAATGGTCGCTAATGTTCACTGAATACCTACCACCTTCCAAGTACCATCCGAAGCATTTTATGTGTCTGAAATCATTTATGTTCTCACAACCACACTGTGATAGAGGTGTTAATAGTGTTGCCCATATGCAGGAAGGTACAGGGTAGAGCTGCGATTTGAACCCAGGTAGGTTGGCTCCAGAGCCTTCCCTCTTAATCTTCAAGGTTTCCTGCCTTCCCTAGGGAATGCTCTGAGATGTTTGCTGGTACAATGTGGGCAGCATGGGTAAAGTACTAGGAGACTAGCCTCACAGGACAGCAGTGGGGCTGTGGCGGAAGAGAAGGAGAAAACCCTCTGTGGGCAGCAGGGCCAGGATGGGGAGGGGGGGCTTGACTCAAGGCCAAGATGCTGCTGTTTGATCCACTACTAATGGGTATACCTACCCACAGTGGGAGGATAAAATGGTATACCTTTCTGAGGGCAACTCATCAATATTTATTATAAAAGAAAAGAGGGGCGCCTAGGTGGCTCAGTCGGTTGAGCGTCTAACTTCAGCTCAGGTCATGACCTCACAGTTCGCAAGTTCGAGTCCCACATAGGGCTCTGTGCTGATGGCTCAGAGCCTGAAGCCTGCTTCTGATTCTGTGTGTGTGTCTCTCTCTGTCCCTTCCCCGCTCACACTCTGTCTCTCTCTCTCAAAAATAAATAAACATTTAAAAGAAAAGAAAGCCTTAAAACATAAATACATTTGAGGCACAAATTCCTCTTCTGGGAATTTTTCCTAAGAAAAAATCATAATTTATGTACAAAAATGTAAACATAAGGATGTTCAGTGCAACCTAAATATCCTATAGTAAGTGTTGGATACATAAACTTTATTCCTCTGATGTCAACATAACAAACAAAAAGAACAAAGAATATGGGGAAATAATTCATGAGGTATTAAAAAGTAACATAAAAATACTAAAACCCAGTATGTTACAGATTATCTGTAGGTGGTGATATTATGGGAAATTTTTCTTTCCTTTGAGTTTTTTGGTATTGTCACACTTTTGCTTTGAACATGTATTCCTTTTGTATCAAGGAAAAGTGTTACTTTGATTAGAGGCGGGTTTCTGAGCAGGAGTGGCACCATCAAAGCTGTAGTTGAGGATTAATCCAGCTATGGTATGTAGCACAGACAGAGGGAAAAAAGTCTAGGGAGGGAAGAGCAGTGAGACTCTGTCGCAATAACCCAGGTAAAAAAACTAAGAGGACCTAAACGAAAGTGTTGGCAAGAAGAAAAGAGGGACCGCCCTGTGTGTGCGAGGGACTGAAGCTCACGGTCATGTGGCAGGCTAATAAACACTTGAAACACCTTGACTTCCAGTGCTTCGCAAAGCTAGTTTGGGTTAAGACTGGGGCAGGTTAAAACAATCCACAGCCAGCAACATCCTAGGCAATCAGGCTACTGGCAAAGGACTGGAAAGCTCCAGACAGAGATGGCGAAGGGTAAATTATCCCAGGCACAGCCAGCAGTGAGAGCCAGCACCTGCCAGCAAATGTCAGGTGCACTTTGGCTCCTTCTCTTCTCCTGCTCTTGTCCCTGCACTTAGTCTAGCTTCTATGTCAGTGTCTTTTCTTTTCCCACTTCTCTTTATTGTCGGTTTGGGACTTTGATAAATACTTCATTCTTTTTCATTTCTTCCCTTTTAAAAAATGTAAAAGGATACATCTTTGTGAGAGCCCATGAAGATTCCTAAGCGATGAGATTACTGCAGAGTGTTTCTATGTTCCTTAGAATGTGCAAGAAGAAAAATATCTTATTATTTGAAGGTTCAAGTACAAATTTCTTCGTGAAGTGTTCATTGTCCTCCACAATGTGGTCCCAACTTATCTATCCAATTTTATCTCACGGTAGCCCATAAACTCTGCTTCATTCATGTTGTGGCCTCCAACCCTCTGGATGTAGGGATCTACATCCCCACTGTCTCGATTTTTCCAATAAAACTCAGCATCCACTTCTCCACAAAATCCTCCCCAAGCATTTTGGAACATGGAGATATCCTAGCACCGGTAGCAATAGTTTTATAGCTGGGTAATATTTACTAAGTGTCTGTAAGCCCCAGGCTTTATATACATTGTGTCCTTCTATCCCTATAACTACCCAACAAGATGTTATTAACTCCATATTATAGGTGAGCTGACAGAGGATCAGTGAGATTAAGTTAACTAGGTAGGTGTCACCTATAATAAGTGGCAAAATTGTCGTTCAAACATAGACAGTTTGACTGCAGAGCCTAGCTTTTAACCTCTGGCTTGTGGTGACGGTCTGGAGGTTTTCACTTTTTTTCCCCCCTCATAAGTGAATATCCTGCTCTATTCAAATGCATAAAGCTTCTAAGAGGAGCTGCTCTGGTGAAAGAGGTGGGGGAGGAGTCCCTCTGGCTTCTCTGTAGAGCCCTACCTGTCTAAAGAACATGATGAAAACCACATATTCATCCCAACCTCCTCATCCTAAAATGTCAGCAGGTGAGATCAGAACCGGTTTCAGGGTCCACCTGTGTCTCTCTCTCCTCTGCAATTTCTCAGACTCTGAACCCTTATTTCTCAGTTAATCATGTACCACTAAGTCCTTTCTTTGAAACATTATTTTCCTTTAATGATATCTACATGAGTAGCTGTGTTGTGTGATTGTTAACAGCTAGTACTCAGCAATTCAAATAGCTGCTGGCAAAAGAGAAGTGTTCCCAGAATGGCTACCCAGGTTAAATCATTAGGTCCTTTGCAGCAAATGTAACAAAGGATTAATATCCATAATATGTAAAAGTTGCTATAAATATTAAGAAGTCTTCAGAGAAATGCAAACTATAACAATAATGAGATCTTACCTTTGATCCATTCAAAAATATTTAAAAGAATAATAATAGTGTATTCTGTGAAGTTATATATGGAAGTGGACAGTCTCATACATTGATGGTGGGAATGTAAATTCATATAGACTTTTTGGAGGAAATTGATTGATACTAAAGAGTAGAAGAAAATGCCATCCCCAAATATGCCACTTTGGCATAGAGATTATTTTGAGCTGCAGGCACTTGAGAAGCAGATATAAGAAAAGCTCTCAGCACTTTCCCTATTTGCTTAAAAGCAGGACATAAATTTATAAATGTGTCCCTCCTGCCCTGTCTACCATAAAGGGCAGAAGTTCATCACCAGAGACAGCTCTAGACCCTCATCAGCCCAGAGATGGCACCAGAGAAATCTACGTAAGAAACTATTAACTGGCCTTTCTCTTCCACTAGTTTCCCCCCTATGTTTACCCTCCTACAATTTGCTGCCCTAGTGACTCAAAATCCATTTCCTTTGTCTTGTCACTTCTGTGTAACATGTGCACGTGTAAGTGCAATGCACATGTTAATATACTTTTGTTTGTTTTCTGTTTCTTTTATCAGTCTAATTATAGGTCCTCAGCCAATGAACCTAATTGGTAGAAGGAAAAAAAGTTAAGTTTTTCCTCCCCTACAAGATCAACCAAAAACTTAAAGTGGCTATTGTCTTGGATCTAACAGCTCTTCTAGAAATCTTTCATATAGGGTTGTCTGGGTGGCTCCATTGGTTGAGCACCTGCCCCTTGATTTCAGCTCAGGTCATGATCCCACATTTCGTGAGATCAAGCCCCGTGTTGGGCTTGGGCTGACAACACGGAGTCTTCTTGGGATTCTCTCTCTCTGCCCCTCCTCTATCTGCATGTGTGCTCTCTCTCTGTCTCTCTTTCAAAATAAATAAATAAACTTAAAAAAAATCTTTCATGTAAAACATACTGGCACACATACACCAAGTTACATCAGCAGGGATGTTCATTGCAGCATTATTCATAAGAACAAAACACTGGAAACAATCTAAATGTCCACGAATAAGGCATAGTAACAAATTAAACAAATCAATAAATTTATTAAATAAGTTGCATTTATATGCTGTGAATGGAAAATTATAATTTGTTTGAAATTTTTGATTGACCAATATGCACTGGCATGCAAAGATTTCCAAGATATACGAATAAGTTTTTAAGAAAGCAAGTCATTGGATAATATGTATCATATAATCTCACTAGAATAAAACAAAGAATTCTATATAATCTAGTATGATTTGGAAGCAGTTAGCCACATTGTTAACAGTTCTCTCCTGTGAGGAAGGAGCAGGATTGGGAGGACATATGGGGGACTTGGCCTTTTTTTTTTTTTTTTTTTAATTCTAATATCTGAACATTCTTCAACAAGTGTATATTTTTTGTGTATTGTTTTATTAAAGTATACTTTAAAAAAAGATAATATAACATTTAGGCTTAGGTTGGGGATAACCGAGGGGAAAAAATACCCTAGACTCTGGCACAAGAACACCCCGGAATCTAGCATACGAACAAGTGTCTTGAGACTTCTGTATTAAACTCTGGCTTGTGTTAAAATACCATGTACGTCTATAATCTTTAGTAGTTTCTGTGATATATAATTTTGGACACAATTTTAAGAAGTACATAATCCATGTTTGGTGTCCTCTCCCAGCAGGCCCTGAGTGTCTGCCAGACTGGAGTGTTGTTTTCACTAAGGGGACCCAAAGAGGAGCCTGAGCTAAGAGGGCGGCAGCAGCAGCTCTCCAAGGGGAGCCGAGAGCCACAGGAGAAGCGGGGCCAGGAGAAAGGTCTAGGATCTAAGAGATGGTCCTCCCACAGCTGCAGGATTAGCCAAGAAATGGCTTCCCAAGCACCAAGGGCCTCTGGTGGTAAAGGTCAAGGTCTTTCTGAGCTTCCTCAGACTTCCCAAGCCCATTCTAGTCACAAGATGTTAAAGAAAAGATTGTCTACAGTGTCAGGGTTAAGCTGAATCCCTTCATAAGAAAATGAATGGTTCTACGATTTGTGTCCCACTGTCCAAATGAAGGTGGGGAAATGGGAGGAAGAAGCCAGATAACAAAATGAACTATCACCTTCAATTTAGGTTCTCCTGTCTCTTCCATTCATCCACCACCCCTCCCCCCACCCTTCTCCAAATGTCTCCCCTCTCTTAATTCAGCACCTCTGAAAAGTCAGATTCCCAGTACTCACTCTGATCCATCTCCCTCCTTCTTCTGTCTTCCAAGGCCCTCCAACTAATCAGTATTCAGATTCCAGATCTAATTGCATCTCTGAGCATTTACAGACATCCTCCTAGAATCTTTTCTCCCATCCTGAGTCGGTAGGGTGGGGCTGCCGTTTCCTCCTCCTCCTAGGACTCCTCCTGCTCTTAATTTCCCCGTTGTTCCGGGTGCATCTTCACATAACGAAAAGAGCTTCTGCCCTAAGCCTTTTTAAAAATTGCTGAGGGATTTGTTTCTGTGGCCTCCTTTTTAAGCTGAGAAGACTCAAGTGATATGGAAGGCAAAGTTTGGTTTGGATCTGTCCCTTTGCACCTCTGTCACTTCAAGTCTTGGGACCCAATTCACTCTAAGCCCACTCAGTCTGGTGTCAGGCACTGACAGATAGTCAGTGTCCAGATGGGGATGGGTAAGGAACAGAGCTGCCTGCAGAAAGGTCATTCACCAATGGTCACGAAAACGGGTTTGAACAGTCCATTAGGACCCAGAGAACTTCACATCTTAAAACACGAAGCATATTGACATGGTGAACTACTACAATGCCATTGATTAAAACTGAGGTTGATAAAGTTTCCAGTGACAAAGGGAAATGCCTGTAATACAGTGTTAACCTGGGGGGGGAGAGGGCAGGGTTGGAAAGGAGGGTAGAAAAACAGAGCAGCTTATCTCAATGGTGTAAAAAATGTTATTTATACAGATAGAACCATTTTTATATTTGTTTATTATTTTTTAATGTTTATTTTTGAGAGACAGAGAGAAAGAGAGACAGCGAGCACAAGTGGGGGAGGGGCAGAGAGAGAGGGAGACAGAATTGAAAGCGGGCACAGAGCCGGATGCAGGGTTTGAACCCACAAACCACAAGATCATGACCTGAACCAAAGTTGGATGCTTAACTACCCGAGCCACCCAGGTGCCCCGAGATGGACCCATTTTTAAAAGATGGAAGAAAATTTAAACTGTGATGGTTCGAAAGCAGTGAGATTGTGAATGATTGTGATTTCCTTATTTATACTTTTCTGAATTAAAAAAAAAAAAACTTCATGGTTGGAGGGTAAGATGTTTTTAATCAAAAGGAAAAAAACATTTTTAAGAGAAGGTGAGCAAAGGGGTAGGAGGACCATGACTAGAAATCTGGACAAGTATATTTTACCAGATTCACAGTGTAAAGAGAGAAGCATAAGTATTCAGTCAACACTCCTGAAGGAATAATTTGGTTTGGTGAAAGAATAGTGATGCAGAGAAAACAAAGCTATTTACTCATTCACGGATCACTGTCAAAGGTATGTAAGAGGTGCCTAATTCCCTGGGTTAATCTGTATGATTCATCAAAAATTCCCACACCTACTGTAACCAAAGCTTTCTGTCACATCCTCTGCTTTTTTAAATGTGTTGAATGTGTTTAGGAAATGGTTCGCAATTGGATGCATCAAACTTGCTCATTACCAAGTGTTTACTGAATATCCCAGGGACTTTATTTTCTCAAAAAACCCCACAAAACTTTGGTTACTGGTGCAAGAATCTCTTGTATTAGAAATACATGCTCTTATGAGGAAGGCAGAATTAAAAAAAAAAAAAAATCTGTGCAATTAAAGTCCTAATTCATATTGAAGCTATTTTGAAAATAGATTTTTTTAGTTGGGGAGGGTAGTATACATTTTGATAAATTTCCTTCCTGTTATTTTATCTATGCTGAAGTGGGGTTTTTTCCATAGTAGTAATCACACTGCATATTGAAGACAGGATCTGTTTAAAGTGAGAATTTCCATAAAAAAACAGTTTGCCATCCTATTTGAAACTGTAGCTTTAACAATGCGATGACTTTGGCCTTACAAAAATAGGCTTTTACATCTCACGTTTTATTTACTTACTTACTTACTCACTCACTCACTCAGTCACTCACTCACTTATTTGGGGGCTTAGATGAGAAGAGAGGTTTCTCCAAAAATAATCATATTACTATCCAGGTTAACCAAACAAATTTCATTTGGTCAGCCTAAGAGCCTCATTATAACTGAGTGTCCCAGTTTTCACTGTTACTTTGATGCCTTCCCTCCTTCACTTTACAAGTATTGAGTGACTGGAATACTGATGGCACCATATGGGAAGTTTTGAGGTACACAGAGGTTAGAAGATGGTCTTTAACCCAAAGGAGCTTAGAATCTATTGGAGAAGACAAAACACACACACAAATATCCTCTACAAAGGAAACTGCTCTTTGTAGGCTCAAAACAGTGGAGATCTTCTAGGGAGGAGTTCTAGAAAGGCTTTGTGATCTGTGAACAGCCACAGACAGATGAAGGGATTTTAGGGAGAAAGATGATATGGGAAAGGGACTCCAGGCCAAAGTCACGGTACGAGCAAAAGGGGCAAGTGGGGAAAGCCAGGGCTTCTAAAACAGGCAGTGGAATTGCCTGCTGCAAACCAAACTCGCTTTGTAAAGCAATTGTTTTTAGTAAGGAAAAAACGAAAGAGAGGCTTGAGAGTTTCAAAATTGTAAATAACAAAGCTGTTTTCCTGCACTGCTTTAGAAAGTATAGTTTTATAGCTTCAAGAGATTAGTTTTAAAAACTAAACATCTCTGATCAAATTGAGCTTTTGATTTTTCCCTAGCTTTTTTCATACCATCACCTACATCAGCTTCTTATACATGATTGTCATACCCACCTGGAATCTAGCTAAGCAGCTACATTGGGCAACTAATTTTTCAATTATGTTAGAATCAGTTGATTAAGTTAACAATAGTCATCATGATATTGCAAATTGTGTTCGTTGACTGATTATATATTATATTCTGTGTATAGATTTTTCCCTAAAAGGCAAATACCCAATATAGTCAAGTTTTAAATTTGGTTTATGATCCTTTAGAATGTGAGAGTCACGCTGAATGAAGGAATGTGTCAAGATGTGCTAAGCTCCCCAAAGAGTCATTCATGACATGGAGAATTTGCCATAGCCTAGTCTAGCTCATTCTCACTCAGCCTTGTTATTGCTCCTGGCTTGATTAATCTCAAGGGGATTGAAAACATCGTATATGACCTGAACTGATTAGGTTATACCCCTGCTTCCGACTCACCTATGGCTTGCATTGCTCCAGAGTCCAAAGTCTTAACATCCTTCACATGTTCTGCTGCCACATTCTACCCTCACCACATCTCCAACAGTATTGCCCCCGATTCTTCCTCTCATTTGCCTGCTGATCTTTTCTTGGCTTAACCAATTCTTCAGTTCCCAAATTAAAATCGCTCCTCAAGCCATGTCCTTCCTGGTCACACTTTATACCCCCTCTCCAGACCTCAGCTGAAATGTCACTTCACCACAGAAGCTTTTTCTAATTAACTGAGACCCCATATTTACTCTCTTGGAACACTTAGCTTCTCCTTTTCAGCACTCATCACACTTAAAATAATCACATGTATACTTTTTCTTCCCCTCTAGGCTCCCAGTCTCCGATGTGTCACTTGGATTATTCTATCTGAACACAGGCTGAGTCATCTGCAAAATAAAGCTCATTTTCTATGATATCTCAATTACAACAACACCAATCCTTCCCCTATGAAATCAGCTGGAAGTCAAGTAATTCCTGGGATCCAATCCCCAGAAGTACTCGGTCTCCTCCCCTCAGAAGTCCCCAGGGTTTCTTGCTTTCGTTCACAAATCGGCCCTGCTCTCTTGACAGGTGGTGCCTGCTTGGAGAATGGGAACTCAGCTGCAGGATTTCAAGGATGGGTTGAATGGCTCTGCCAGGCTAGAGAATCTTGACCAACTCCACAAGCCAGGGAGAACTGCAGAGGCATTTAGCTATACAGCTGGAAGGGTGTGGTAGGAGGGGGTAATAAAATCAGCCACAACCACTGCCTGGTCAGCTCTGGAGGCCCTGCTGTAGAGTCTTGGGTTCTCATCCAGACAGCCCCTTCCTGGTGGTGAGTTGCACCCATCGTGGCCCTGCCTACCTGTCTGACCTAGTCTGGACCACCCAGGCCATCAAACTTGTTTTAATGAATAAACATCCAAAGGGAAATCTCATGGTTGGTCTCCTAATACCTTTTTCCCCAGGATATTCCTCTGCCCCTTGAAAATGATGGAGTAAGGGGTACCTGGGTGGTTCAGTTGGTTAAGTGTCTGTCTCTTGCTTTTGGCTCAGGTCAAGATCTCATGGTGTGTGAGTGCAAGCCCCACATTGGGCTCTGTGCTGATAGCACGAAGCCTGCTTGGGATTCTGTCTTTCCTTCTCTCTCTGCCCCTTCTCTGACTGGGTGCTCTCTCTCTCTTTCAAAATAAATAAGAAAAGAAAATGACAGAAGAAGAGTAATGGAGGAATTTTGCCTAAACATCTAAAACCTAGGGTGGAGGCAATGCCATTCTGCTACCAACAACAAGCCCCATGAGCTTGTCTGGCCAGAAATATTTTTGTTCTTTTTTAGATGTGTTAATCCTGTCAATTATGCTACAACCAAATTTAGTTACTTCTTCAGGCTGAACTTAATCTAATTTCCTCCACTTCTTTTTATTCTGACCCCACCCACCACTAGGCCAGTTCACTATCACCTCTCCTGGACCACTCCACTTCCGAACTGGCCTCCCTTCGCCTTGTTTTGAACCCACATGACCCCTACACCACCCAACAGCTAGAGTAATCTTTCAGAAAAGCAAAGATTACCAGGTCAGATCCTTGCTTAAATTCTTTTGTACCTTCTTATTCCTCTTAGAGTAAGATCCAAAAGACATAAAACGGTCTTGCATGTTCCAACTCTGCTTTTCTTTTCCTCGTTCTCTCTCTACTGCAGCATTCATTTAACAAATATTTGCCAAGCATCTGTTGGAGGAAAAGGGCAGCCAATATGAGAGGGGTGAGGTTGGTGGGGGGAAGACTAGAGGGAGGGTCAGAGAAGAAGGAGGTGCCAAGCCCCACTGGCCATGTAAACTATGGTTAGGAGTTTGGGATTTCCTCTGAGGTTCCCTGCTTCCTTGGGCACATCTGTTTTCTCCCTGCCCAACACCTCACATGCATCTTCCTGGAATATTCTCCCATCTTCTGTTCTCCTAGCCAACTATTCCTCTTTCTTCAGAACTCTAGCTTAAACATTCCTTTCTTCTGGATGACTTCCTTGATAATTACTCCCATGCATTTCATTTGTTCATCCACAAAGATTTATTGAGCACCTGTCACCTGCCAGGCACTGTTCTAGGCTCTGTGGAGACAATTAAACAGACTTCCATCAAATTAGAAATGTGCATGTGGGGTGATATGACAGGAAATGTGGTTTACATGGTATACCCAGAATCTATGTTAGGGAATTCCCTTGGAGAGCAACTCAAAGCGACAGCCATTTTTCAGAGCAACAGAGGTTCAGTGAGTGTCTCTGGGCTTTAGACTGAAAGAGATGCATCTTATGAAGATATAGTAGGCCTGAGAAAGTAGCAATTTTAAATTAATTACAGGCACTGATTTGGGACCTAGCTGCTTCTCAAATAAGCAGCACTATGAATTCCAAAGTTTACTTAGAAACAGTAGTGATTTTCCTAACTAAACCCAGGGAGGACATATGGTTGTTAATCCCAAGAGGAGACATATGTTTACTAGTGAAGAGTGTTTGTATCCAAGCCTGTATCCACTGGAGACTCAAGCAACAAATTGCTAGGAGCTGCTGCTATTTCCCAGGTGGAATTCTGTGACTCTAAGTAGTATCTGGAGTGACTCCTTTTAGGATAAGCCTCTAAAAGTTTAGACAAAGAAAGTCTTTTATGGATTCATTCAACAAAAATTTTTATTGAGAGCTTCCATGAGCATGGCTCTCAACTAGATTCTGAAGGTGGAATAGTAAATAACAGACATAGTTCCTGTAATCATGGAGTTTATATTCTACCAAGGGAGACAGACATGTCATAACTAATTACTTAGCTCCAACTGACCAAGTAAAGACTGTTCTAAAACCATATTTCAAGAGGGCCTGGTCAGTTCGGGGAAGGGTGGATGGTGGGGACAGGAAGGCTCCTGTGGGTAAAGATCTTTGACTTTGTTTTATAACTTAACTGGAAATTCTAAGTGTGAGAAGATGATGCTGAATGGTAAGAAGTGTTGCTTGCAAAGGGAACAACCACATAAACACCCTGAGGTGCGAAGAAGCAGGTATGAGTCCCCTAATATTTCTGAGAGAAGGTCAGTGTGACTGAAGTACCTTGAGCTAAGGGGAACATAGTATGAAATGAAGGCCAGAGATTTTGTTTTGGGATTATGGCAATGGGAAACCATTAAGGGTTTTAAGTAGGGTATTAAAATGTCATATTTGTGTTTAAAAAGATCTTTCTGACTTTAGGGTGGAGGTGCAATGGCAGAGGTGAGCAAAGTGGATGGGAGGAGACCCATTAGGAGACTGCTGATGTGATAGGAGAGAAATGATGGAGACCTGGACCAGGGTAGTGACATTAAAGATGTTCTCAGCGGAAGACACTAAAGGTGTTAGAAGGTAAAATTGACAGGCCACAATCAACAATAGCCAACTTATGGAAAGAGTCCAAATGTCCATTGACTGACAAGTGGAAAAAGAAAATGTGTGTATGTATGTGTGTGTGTGTGTGTGTGTGTGTGTACACACACACACACACACACACACACACACTGAAACATTAGTTGGCGATCAAAAAGAATGAAATCTTGCCATTTGCAACAACGATGATGAAACCAGAGTGTATCATGCTAAGCGAAATAAGTCAGTCTGAGAAAAATAAATATACAATTTCACTCATATGTGGAATTTAAGAAACAAAACAGATGAACACTGGGGAAGGGAAGGAAAAATAAGATGAAAAGAGAGAGGGAGAAAAACCATAAAAGACTCTTAAATATATAGAACAAACTAAGGTTTGATGGGGGTGGAGAAAATGTGTGATGGGCGTTAAGGAGGGCACTTGTTGGGATGAGCACTGGGTATTATATGTAAATGATGAATCACTAAATTCTACTCCTGGATATCATTATTACACTGTATGTTAGCTAACTTGAATTTGAATAAAATTTAAAAATAAAATAAAACTGACAGGCTATGGTGATTGATTAGATATGTGGAGTGAGGGAGAAGGAGATATGAGTCCAAAGGTTCTGGCTTCATGCTTCTGGGTAGGTAGTGGTGCTGTTCTTCAAATAGGAAACACTGGATGAGGACCAAGTTTGCAGGGTCAGAATAGGGGTCAGGCTCAGGATTTGTGATTGAGTTTGAGATGCTCTTTAGACATTTAACAGAGAGGCTAATTAGGCTGTTGAACAGATGAATTTGGAGCTTTGAGGAGAAGTCTGGATGTGAGACATAAGAAAACAGTCATTGGAGCTGAGGGTTTGGATGTGTGCATGTGGGAAAGATTGTAGAGTGAGAAGAGCACCTAGAATGAATCTTTGAGGAACACCATCATTTAAAGGGTGGGTAGAGGAGGAAGATGCCCATGGAGGCTGAACAGCAGCCAGGGAGGTAGCAGGAAAAGCAGGAAGTGGTTATCCCAAGAAGCCAAAGAGAAAGGGTGTCTCAAGAAAAAGGAAATGCATACCAGCATGCAGTGCTGCTAAGCCATCAAGTAACATGAAGTCTGAAAAGTGTCCATCAGCTTGTGGTATGGAGACAATTGGACCTTCAGGAGAAAGATTTTGACAGCGAGATGGTGGAAGAAGAGAAGATATTGGAGAGAGAAGAGGACTGCCTGGCAGGTGAGGAAATGGATCCAGTGAATGTGGACAGAGTTGGGATGGACTTCCCTTGTGCCAGGTTTCCTTTTCATTTTCTTTTCTTTCTTTCTTTTTAAGTAAGCTCCACAGCCATCATGGAGCCCAACATGGGGCTCGAACTCACAACTAAGGTCAAGACCTGAGTTGAGATCAAGGTATTTGGTGGCCTAACCAACAAAGCCACCCAGGCATTCCTTTCATTCTTTTAAAAATATCCAGTGAAGGGAGAATTTCAGAACAACAAGAATCAGAGGCCAGTTGAGAATTTTTTTACTGTTCCTTTATTTTTTACTCAAAACAATATTCAGTAACATTTAAGTATTACCCACCTTTGTTTCAACCCTCTGTGAATGAGATGGAAGGATTAGCTTTTTTTCTCTCTCTCTCTTTTCTTTTCCAAATATGCAAGTCAATCCGGATCTCTCATTTTATGGGAGAAAAGACACAGGGTTTCTCATACTGGGTGATTTTTTCAGAGAGACAACGGAAGCAGAAATTATTTGTAGATATAACATTGAATCTGAACCTATTCCCCCACTTGAGCCCACGTTAGTGGGCAGGTCTTTCACTATTTATAATTTTAACATAAGAGAACAAGTTGGCATGATTTGGGTAAAAATGTCTTATCAAAATTCTGAAACAGTGTTATATGTTCCATTGGGGGCAACATGAAAAATTTGCCATCTGAGAAAGATGCAGTTATCTTGGTATAACTTGCTTTTGTTTTTTGGTTTTTTTCCCCAAAGAAATAGAAAAAACGTCTTAAGTATATAGTGAGTATCAGGAGAACTTTGAGCTAATAAGGGGGAATTTGACCAGGGGGTCCCCAAATAACAACTCTTTTAAGAAGTTTGGTTGTGAGGGAAGGGTAGCATCTGGAGAGGCCAAAGGAGAGCTTTTCCTTAACAGAGGGGAACTGAGCGAGATTAGGTGTTGATAGGAAAGAATGAGTAGGAGGGGATTGGCTAAAAGATGTAGGAAAGAGGAGGAATAATCCAGGGACTTCAGACTCAAATATCCAGGGGCCTCAGTAAGTAACCTAAATGCTTGAGGTAGTGGGATGTAAGAAATAGAGTGGCAGGAACTGCAGAGAATGGAGAGTACAGGCTCCTTCTGAATATTTGCCTGAGGCACAGAGGAGTTGGGGGAGGGGGGTGAGGGCAGTGTTCTTGATTGTGATGCTAGTATGCACACAAATGTAGGTGTTGGTCAAAACTTGTGGAATTATACACTAAAAAGGATGGATTTTTATCTTTCATTTTTCCTTATAGTAAGTACATTTTTCTTCAAAAGGGAAAAAAGTCTATATGAGCCAAACACAGGATCCATCCATGGGCCACAAATATTGTTTTATGGTTTCTGGGTTAACTGAAAGAATAACTTTTGAAAAGATATGGGGAGTGGGACCCAGATCCCAAATGGAGAGACTTGCCTCAGCTGGAGGAGGGAAATTACATTTTCGTGTGTGGAGTCATCAGACACTGAAATCTGATGTTTTGTTGGGAACTGCTGCATTAGATATCTTTGAAACCGTAAAGTCAAACAACATGAAACTTGAGAAAGTAGTTGTGACTTTACAGCTTGTAGGTGACAAAGAGCCAACAGAGACAATAGGAGACTTGTCAGTTTGTCTTGATGGGCTGCAGTTAGAGTCTGAAGTTGTTACCAATGGTGAAACTACATGTTCAGAATGTGTTTCACAGACTAATGATGTCTCCAGACCCAAGGATGAAGCAAAACCACATCCAAATGGATCAGATGAACCTGAGGATTCAGGGACTGGTGAAAATAGGAAGGTCAATGGGAATAATTCTCCATCACTCTCAAATGGCGGTTTTAAACCTTCTAGGCCTCCCAGACCTTCACGACCACCTCCACTTACCCCATGTAGACCAGTATCTGTCAATGGTTCACCATCTGCCACTTCTGAAAATGATGGATCCAGTATGGGCTCTCTGCCACCAACAAATATAAATACATCTGAAGGAGCAACATCTGGATTAATAATTCCTCTTAGTATATCTGGAGGCTCAGGCCCTAGGCCATTAAATCCTGTACCTCAAGATCCCCTACCATCTGGCTGGGAGCAGAGAGTGGACCAGCATGGGCGAGTTTACTACATACATCTTATTGAAAGAAGAACAATGTGGAATAGACCAGAACCTCTACCTACTGGTTGGGAACAGTGGGTTGACAACATGGGACATATTTATTATGTTGACAGTTTCACAAGAACAACAACATGGCAGAGGCCAACATTGGAATCCATCCGGAACTGTGAAGGGTGGCAGCTCCAATGTAGTCAGCTTCAAGGAGCAATGCAGCAGTTTAACCAGAGATTCATTTATGGGAATCAGGATTTGTTTACTACATTGCAAAATAAAGAATTTGATCCCCTTCTTTCCCTGCCTCCTGGATGGGAGAAGAGAACAGACGGCAATGGTAGAGTATATTTCGTCAACCACAACTCTTGTATTACACAATGGGAGGACCCCAGAAGTCAAGGTAAATTAAATGAAAAGCTCTTACCTGAAGGCTGGGAAATGAGATTCACAGTAGATGGAATTCCATATTTTGTGGACCACAATAGAAAAACAACCACCTATATTGACCCCCACACTGGAAAATCTGCTCTAGACAATAGACCACCGATAGCCTATGTACGGGACTTCAAGTTCCCATACTGTCTTAACAACAGTTTTGTATACATGTGTCGAAAATCAAAAATTCAAGTTCATGTTCAGTATTTCTGGTTCTGGTGTTAGCAACTTGCGATGCCACAGCACATAAAGATTACAGGGACAAGAAAAATGTTGTTTGAAGATTCCTTTCAGCAGATAATGAGCTTCAATTCCTAAGATCTGCGAAGACATTTGTGGGTGATTTTTCCAGGAAAAGAAGGTTTAGATTATGGAGGTGTAGCAAGAGAGAGGTTCTTTGTTTTGTCAAACGAGGTGTTGAACCCCATGTATTGCCCATTTGAAAATGCAGGGAAGGATAACTACTGCTTGCAGATTAATCCTGCTTCTTACATCAATCCAGATCACCTGAAATATTTTTGTTTTATTGGCAGGCTTATTGCCATGGCTTTGTTCCATGGGAAATTCATAGACACAGGTTTTTAGTGGTTTTTTTTTTCATTCTATAAGCATATATTGAACAAACCACTTGAACTCAAGGATTTAGAATCTATTGATCCAGAATTTTACAATTCTCTCATCTGGGTTAAAGAAAACAATATTGAGGAACGTGGTTTGGAAATGTACTTCTCTGTCGATAAAGAAATTTTAGGTGAAATCAAGAGTCATGATTTGAAACCTAATGGTGGCAATATTCTTGTGATGGTAGAAAATGAAGAGGAATATATCAGAATGGTAGCTGAATGGAAGTTGTCTCGAGGTGTTGAAGAACAGACACAAGCTTTCTCTGAGGGCTTTAATGAAATTTTTCCCGGAAATATTTGCAATACTTTGACGCAAAGGAATTAGAGGTCCTTTTACGTGGAATGCAAGAGATTCATTTGAATGACTGGCGAATACATGCCATCTACCATCATTACACTAGGACAAGCAAACAAATTATGTGGTTTGGGCAGTTTGTTAAAGAAATTGATAATGAGAAGAGAATGAGACTTCTGCAGTTTGTTACTGGAATCTGCTGATTGCCAGTTGGAGGATTTGCTGACTTCATGGGGAGCAATGACCACAGAAATTCTGCACTGAAAAAGTTGGGAAAGAAAACTGGTTACCCAGAAGTCATACCTGTTTTAATGGCCTGGACCTGCCACCCTGCAAGAGCTATGGGCAACTGAAGGAAAAGCTGTTATTTGCTATTGAAGAAACAGGATTTGGATGAGAGTAACTTCCGAGAACTTGTGCCACCAAAGGACAAGAACTTATTTGCAATGTTTGTCCTTTTCCTTCTCTGCTTGTTGCACATCTTGTTGTAAAATTGGGCTGTGACTGTTTAGAGAGTTATTTGAGTGTAAGTAAATTAATGTTATCATTGAGATTTATCTCCCAATGATTCTGGATTTCTACTCCATGTTTCCAGAAATCAGATTGCAAATGACTAGTCAAAACTTAGTTAACATGAGATTTAACACAGCAATGAAATCTGCCTTGCCTTATTCCACTAGACTGTTACCTTAACAACAGTTTTGTATACATGTGTCGAAAATAAAAAAAAAAGAAACTCCATACTTATTAAGGAAGCCATCACTCTCCACTCCTCCCTAACCCAACTCCTGGCAACCACTGATCTATTTTCTCTATGAAGCTACCTATTCTGGAGATTTCATGTAAATGGAATCACATAATATGTACCCTTTCCTAGCTGGATTATTTTACTTAGCATATGTTCTTGAGATTCATGCATGTTGAAGCATGGATCAATACTTCTTTTTATGCCTGAATAATATTCTATTGTATGGATATACCACATTTTGTTTATCTGTTCATCAGTTGGTGGACATTTCAGTTTCCACATTTTGGCTATTGTGAATAGTGCTGGTATGAATGATAATACATTTTTTTTAAGTTTATTTCTTTTGAGAGAGAGTGCACAAGAGGGGGAGGGATGGCGACAGAGGAGAGAGAATCCCAAGAAGGATCCACACTGTCAGCACTGAGCCTGATGCAAGGAACCACTGAGCACTGGTTCCAACTCACAAACTGTGAGATTATGACCTGAGCCAAAATCAAGAGTCAGACGCTTAACAGACTGAGCCACTCAGGTGTCCCCTACTTTTTTTTAAAGTTTATTTATTTGTTTTTAGAAAGAAAGAGAGGATAACCCATTTTTATATTTGCTTTTCCTCCTTCCTGGTCAGTGTGGGAGACAGAATGGTGTGGGAAGAACCTGGAAGCCATGAGGCCACTGCAATAGTCCAGGGGAAAGGGGGAACCTTGGAGATATGGACTAAGACAGGAATAGACAGAAGAGACTATATATGAGAGACATGGAGAATTGGTGACAGTATGAGAGAGACAGGGCCATGGTAGAAAGGGGAGGGAAAAGAGGATGATACCAGAGCTTTAACTTAAAAGCAGTGTTGTAAATTGGTGCCCTTTCTAGGGCCCAAACATTTGATAATTTTTATAGCTACCATATGAATAATTACTATGTTAATAAATCCCATGTAAGTCCAGCCACTTGTGGGGACAAGTATTTCCAGGTTCCTAAAATCAGGGCCATACTTAAACTTTGCAGAGCCCATGGGCAAATATTTTTTGCAGGGCCCCTGTCTAAATATAAATTGGAATCACCAGAAATCAGCATGTCAACACTACTCTGGCAGCTCAGTCTTTCAGGAGGCCTCAAAGAACTATCACCTTGACCAACTGGAATAATCTGTTCACCAGGCCATTTCCAGGAATCTGATCCTGGTCACATTGCCCAGGGACAAACCCATAGATATGAGTTCTAGAGTTCCTCAGGGCATCTGGTTAATCCCATGTCTGGAAGGGGTGGCTATGGAGAGTCAGTGCCTCAAAGAGGTAAAAACAGAGATTGGGGCTCTGTGGAACCAAGTCCAAGCTGGACAGCACTGCCAGCAACCACCAGGGAGGGATTTAGAAAACTCTGAGGAAGGCACCTCTGAGGACCTCGGAGAGCCTTACTTGTCCAGGTCTGAGGGTGGTAGAACCCAGAATGATCTGGGATTAATGTGAGCTTTGGGCAGGGGAATAAGAGGTGGAAACCAGCATTTGTTTTGGGTGTGTCCTACTTTCCAAGCACCATGCAAGACACCTGCTTCATTAGATCTTTATAAGCACCTTGTGAGATAGGTACTATCAAACCCATTTTACAGATGAGGAAACTGTGTCCCAGAGAGATTATGTGACTTCCCTCAGGTCATCCAATGGTGAATCCAGGTTTCAAAATGTGTTCTCTTTCTCTACTCCATGTGACTGCCCAGAAAGGATCTTGCCTTTTCCATTTCCACTAGAAGGGCATGTACTATTTCTCTACAAACAGTAAGTATGTCACTCTGATCTTTTCTCTAATTGTTGGACCTTCTCTAGCTGACTGAGTACATTCCACACTGAGTTTCTGTGACTGGGTTTTAGCCATGGCCCAAAGCTCCCTCTGATCTCTTGGCAAAGGAGTAAGGTTTGCATCAAATAATTCCTTGGCTCCTAAACCCCTGTTGCAGGACCTAGGACTCCACCTGTGCCTGGCAATCCCCTGTCTGTCCGGGAAGGTTCAGCTCACATGTGGAATGGACTCACGAAACTCCCTAAAAAACAATTTAAGCCAGAGGAAGAGTCATCAGGCTAGGTGATAGAAGGTTTATTCAGAACCTGACAGGAAATCAGGCTAAGATCATTCTGCATAGTCTGTGGTGACATTAATGATTATTCTAGTTTGGCTTGTCATTGGCTAGGACAGTCTTTGGGCAAAAATCATTAAGGCAAGGTGTGGCTGTTCTCTATGGCTGACGAAATCCTGCACCTAGGCAAGGGGCCAGGCAGGAATTTAAGGACAGCTACATGGCTTAACCATTGTTTGAACACTTTCACCAGAAGCCCTGAATGAGAGATGGCTTCTTCTCTTGAGAAGTGTTGGCTTGGGTCAGGTAAGAGCTTCACTGTTTTACAGGCATCTTGGTCTCCTTTGTGTGAGCCTCCATCTTTTTTTCTGAACCCATTATTTATGATCCCATAAGTAACTACAAATGAATCAATAAAATGGAGTTGCTGTGAACGCAGAAATTCAAGATTTACATTAGAGGGAGGATAATGGGAAGTCCCATTTCCTTATAAATGTAGCATCCTGAAAGAGAATATTTGGACAGTTTTTAAGAATCAGAAAATGTGTCCTGTGATTTGAACAAAACCTCAGGACTAGGGCAGTTGAGGTACTGAGTGTAACTGAGTGTAACATCAGCCCTCGGCCAGAAAATTACTCACAGTCCCCTGAAAATGACACTTATGATCTTGAGAAGGGGTAAGGAAGATACCTCCCAGAGGGGTTTAACATCAGGTTTCTTCTTTGGGGGTAGTTAGCCCAGGATCTGAAAGTCAATGCCCACTCTCAACTTTTGACCTATAGCAAATAAGGTTATAGATATGAAAACCAGGAGCTAAAAGGAGTCTGGTTTCTAAGGAACTTGATAGAACAGTAGCAACATTTCTGGATGAGAATAACTTCCAGGTTAACTGACTCCCTAACACTAGTCCCAAAACCTGGCCATCCAAGTTACAATATATGGACAGGGCATCTGGGGTGGATAACTTTATTACATCAGCCCTAGGAAATACCACACATTTCCATTATAGTTTCATGCTTGGTTGGTTGATCTGGATAAAAGGACAATGGTTTCCCTTGTTGGCTTGTGTTCAGCTGCTGCAACAGAAACCAAGCCTGGGTTATTTGACTTCATCATGGCATGAAATCATGGGCCTGTAAAAGGAGTAGAGATGATGAGGTGTTATATAAGGTTTAGGTCTCAAAGTCAACAGAAATGGGCTTCAGGTTTCTGGGCTGACAATGCAAACAAGGGAGTTTTGGCATTCCAGAGGCAGGGTTGATGCTACCTGTATGGCCAGTCTGACCAGCAGCACGTTCTCAGAGGTACTTCCCTAGTGTCAACTCAACTATTCCAGTTTGGGTCTGTAAAATGTCAAAGGCATTTTGTCACGGTGGTTGTTCTTACAAGGCAGATTAGTGCAGTGGTATGGGATTCAGTCCAAGCCTTGGAGCTATCTTGAGACTGGATTACTACAGGATTCTCAAACCTGAGTTTGAATTCTGTCCCTATGATTAGCCTGTGTCCATGAACAAATTACATCCCTTCTCTAAGCTTCAATTTCCTCATCTTCAAAGGGGACACGATAATAGTACCTCTTGACAGGGTTGTGAGGATTATAGGAGATAATTCTTGAAAGCTCTTGGCTCATTGCTGGGCACAGAGTCAGCTCTCAATAAACAGAAGCAATTATGACTATTTAAAAAGCATATGTCTGCTCAAGTGGGGTGCTTCTCTTTTCTTTCCTTCCTTGTTTTTGCTGAAGAAGCCCCTGGCCAGGTCTACAGAAATTGACCAGTCAGTAATGTACTTACCCAATAGCCCATTTCATTCCACTTCTGGGTAGTTTGGCCACTGTCCATATGTAGTTATCTGTGGTAATTACTTCATCAATTGACTCAGGTTTTTTGGTAATGAAGAAGGCAGGACTATTTGATATAATAAATAAGGAACAGTGAAGTTGTTTGTTGAATAACCACAAGGCTGGGTTCAGCATCTGGAAACAGCTGAGCCTTGCAAGGCACTCAAGTTACCCCGCAAAGTTTTTTGCTGAATGCAAAACAGTGATGATAACTTATGTTCTCTAGTATTTGTTTTTATCTTAGAGAGAGAGGGAGAGCATGTGAGTGGGGCAGAGGGGTAGAGGGAGCAAGAGAGAATCCCAAGCAGGCTCCACACCCAGTGTGGAGCCCAACAAGGGGCTTGATCCCACAACCTTGGGATCATGGCTTGAGTCAAAGTCAAGAGTTGGACGCTCAAACTACTGAGCCACCCAGGTGCCCCCCATGTTCTCTAGTTTTTTAAATTCACCTGTCACTTGACTGAGTGAATGTCCCTGATGTCAGGGAGAAAAAATATGTTGTTTTTTTTTTTAATATGTTAGTGTTTAAAAATTATCAGGGGCACCTGGGTGGCTCAGTGGTTGAACATTTATCTGACTCTTGATTTTGGCTCAGGTCATGATTTCATGGTTTGAGAATTTGAGCCCCTCATTGGGCTCTGAGCTGGCAGTGCAGAGCTTGCTTGGAATTCTCTCTCTCCCTCTCTCTCTAGCCCTTCTGCATGCTCTCTTTCTCTTTCTCTCAAAATAAATAAATAAACTTTAAAAAATAATTTATCATAGTGTAAATGCAATAGGGAGGATTCAAGTTAACAAAAATAATGTGTGTCTTTAAATTTACAGATTGGCTTTACTATCTTCTCCCCCATTAACTAACAGCTTAAATTTACAGATTGCACTTAAAAGCCACTTGTATGCCATTAAATCCCATTGTGGCCCTCAGGAAAATTATCTGTGTATGCCATATTGACATGTTCAACACATCTCAAACTAAATTCATTTTTCTCTCTAAACTTTCTCTCCTTCCCAACTACACGTTTCTTTCAATAGTGTTACCATTTTAATCTCCAAACGTAGATATCTTGATGTGATCTCTGATTCTTCCACCACCTTTCCTGTCGTCAGGAACCACCTGGTCATGATCTCACAGTTCGTGGGTTTGAGCCCCGTGTCTGCTCTGGGCTGACAGCTCAGAGCCTGGAGCCTGCTTCAGATTCTGTGTCTCCCTCTCTCTCTGCCCCACCCCTGTTTGCACTCTGTCTCTCTCTCTCTCTCCAAAATTAGTAAACATTAAAAAACATTTCTTTAATTCTTAATTATCTCATCAACTTATGATGTGAGTACCATTATTTTTTTTCAATATATGAAATTTATTGTCAAAATGGTTTCCATACAACACCCAGTGCTCATCCCAAAAGGTGCCCTCCTCAATACCCATCACCCACCCTCCCCTCCCTCCCACCCCCCATCAACCCTCAGTTTGTTCTCAGTTTTTAAGAGTCTCTTATGCTTTGGCTCTCTCCCACTCTAACCTCTTTTGTGAGTACCATTATTATACCCATTTTATAGATATGGGAACTGAGGTTTAAAGAAGTTAAATAATTATCTAAGATCACATGATAGTAAGGAGCAAAATCAGAATTGAAACCCAAGTCTATCTGACTCCAATCCCACAAGCTTAAACTATACAACTGCCTTTGGTCAGTTGTCCGACATGAACTTTTGTCACAGTTCTGCCTGGTTTGTTCTTCAGGATGAGTGAACATTAATTCAGGTTGCCAATGACTACACATTTGCTGTCCTCCTTGAGTTTATATTTTACTTCTCTTCTACCCTGAGTAGCAGAACTTTGGCTCTTCACTTGCATGCTATTTTTCCCTCAGGTCTTCCCAGATCTTATTTTTCAGACCATATTTCTTATCTTGTGGAAAAAAAAAAAAGGTAGGAATAATACCATGTGGGGCACCTGGCTGGCTCAGTTGGTGGAACATGCAACTCTTGATCTCAGAGTCCCTAGTTCAAGCTCCACATAGGGCACAGAGCTTACTTTAAAAAAAAAAAAAATTAGTTTTATAATCTTAGTAACTTTAGGGACTTGAAGTTACTCTTATCAACTGTAGGCCACAGAAGGCAATCACTTATCAAAGAGGAATTCATCAATGAGAAATTGTCATGTATACATCAGCTGAACAAGACATGTGCAAGAATTATCAACAACTTGATTTTAACCTTGATTTTATAAAAGTTAACTTTCTTTGTGGTAGTGAAAAGAATTTTTATTCAGAACTTGTAAGAAGGCAAACAGGGCAACCCAGGCATGGTTAGAAAGTCATAAAAAATGTTTAAATGTTTAAAATAGCAGATTTTGCTTTTTAAAATATTTCTGTAATGAGCACATATGTCTTATATAATAAATGACAATAAGTGTCTTAAATTTTTTTTTAACGTTTATTTATTTTTGAGACAGAGAGAGACAGAGCATGAATGGGGGAGGGTCAGAGAGAAAGGGAGACACAGAATCTGAAACAGGCTCCAGGCTCTGAGCTGTCAGCACAGAGCCCAACACAGGGCTTGAACTCATGATCTGAGAGATCATGACCTGAGCTGAAGTTGGACACTTAACCAACTGAGCCACTCAGGCACCCTGACAATAAGTGTTTTAAAATGAACTCTTGGCTAACACATGGCGGGATACAGAAACCTCAAGTTACTCTGTGTTCCAGCTGAATTGACACTAGTATGAGTCTAGTGATTGACTCAAACCAAAAGTGGCTCACCTAGGTGAGTCTTAAACCAAACCAAAAAATTCAAAGGTAATTGGGCTAGAGGGGTAAGTTGCAGGTTCAAGTCACTCTAATTGAATCATCTTACTAGTTAAAATGTGGTTAATATACTGATCTTCTACAAAATAGTACAAAAAATTCACTATCTCTACAATTACTTAACTCTGTTAACTACCCACCAGATGTCTGACTGGGAGATCAAGGAAGCAGTAGGACTAAAAATGGGGTTCCTGAAAGTAGATGTATATAATCACAGCTGTGTTCTAAAGGTTCTGGATGATTCTTTCTGAGTTTATGACCAACGGCACAGGCTTGCATGAGAGCGTCTAGTGTTTTTTTGGGTGTCATTTTATTATTCACTGATGCTTCTTTATTCTCCCCCAGGAAGCCAGTGGCATTAGATTTATTATATTGAAATGGTATGAGAAAGGACTGGCTTCAAAAAGTTAACAGCCACAGTGAGAGATACTTGTTCAGTTCTAGTGTTTATGGTGTCCGGTGCTGAGAATACAAAGATGAATAAGATACTATCCCTACCCTCAAGGAGCTAAAATCTGGAAAGAGAAGACAGACTAGAAATTAGATTATAACATAATATGTTAAGTGCAATATGGAGGATATTTACAAGGTGCTATTGCAATACAGAAGGGTAACCCATCCCAGCCTGAAAGAGAAGGGGTATTAGAATCATGGAATGCTTTTCAAAGACAAGCTTTGAAAGCCAAGTAGGAGTTGCATAAACAAAGTTGAGATGGTGTGCGAGTAAGGTAAGAAGAGCAGTATCGAGAATCCCACAGGGAGAACACTGTAAGTAAAGGAATGGAGGCATGAAACAGTATCACATACTTGGAGATCTAGGTGTAGTTCCATATAACTGGGATGTCAAGTAAGAGGAGGAGATATGGCAGGGGATGAGGCTTGTGACATAAGGAGTGTCAAATTCTGGCTTTATGAAAAAGCTACAAATGTAGAATTACACAGTATGCATGATAAATATTAATAGAGAAAGAAGTTAAAATAAAATAAATAAATAAACAAGACAGTGGATCTGAATGGAAGTGGCTCTGAGAAGGGCTCTGGGAGCCAGGAGCAGTCAGCGTGGGCTGTCTCACAGAGGAATTGTCCCTCTTATTGTTCAAGCTACAATTTGTGTTTCTAATTCAGCCATTTTTATTTGCCAGTCTCATTCCTATGTTTGGTCTGGTTATTTACAGAAGGCAAAGAAAAAAGTGAATGAAGAGGATAAGGAAAGAAGTTATAGATATTTGAGTAAGTGGTTCCTCATTTGGATGTCTAACTGAAATCACAAAGTTAACATATCCAACCTGAACTGTTGATCTACCGCCCCCCAAGACACACACACACACACACACACACACACACACACACACACACACACACAAATTTGCACCACCTGTAGTCTCCTTTATCTCAGTTGATGGCAACTCCAACTTTCCAGTTCTTTAGGACTAAAGTCTTGGAGCCCATCCTTCACTCTTCCCTCTTCCTCATATCCATACCCAGTCCATTAAGAAATTTTGTTGGCTCTTCCTTCAGAATATACCCCTAATCCCACCATTTTCACCATTTCCAGCTCAATCGACATCATCTTTCATCTTGATTACCGCAACAGCCTTCCAACAAGTCTCCCTGCTTTTACTTTTGACCTCCTACAATCTGTTCTCCCTGCGATGTCCAAAGGGATCCTTTAAAACTGTGAATCAAGTAGCATCACCCATAACCCTAAACAACTCCCTTTTTTACTCAGATTAAAGCCAAAGTTCTTAGAATGAATTTCTTTAGGAGCTTTGCTCTGGCTAGTCCCCCTTCCTGAAATACTCTTTCTCCAGTAATCTACTTAGCCAACTCTCTTACCTTTTCAAATTTCACAGCTCCATGAGAGTGACCTTGTCCACCCTTTTTAGTTTTTGTAACCTGTTACCCCTATCCCCATGCACTCCTAACCCCCATTATCCTATATGCTTTTTCTTTTTCTCACAGTCCTTATCACTTCTAATATAATATGTAATGTATTTATTATCTTTATTATTTAGTTTCTTGTCTCCCCCTGCTAGGCTGCAACTTCCACAAGGGATTATTTGATTCACTGGTCTACCCAGCTTAGAACACTAAATGTTGAATGGATGAATGAATGAATGAGTTATTATAGTCAATTGAAATCTTCACTTACATTATCCAAATTTCCTATTGTTAACCTAAACAGAGGAATGAGTCACAGGCATCTTAATTCTAGGAACTGAATGAAAAAGGAAAACAAAAGTTTCCCTATGGTCTGACCCTGGGGAGAGGGAAGAAGCCACTAATCTTTTAACATTTTAATGTATTTTCTTATTGTCCTGAAGTTTTAAATGAATTATCAGATTTTTTAAAATTAATTTTTTATTTACTTTGAGAGAGAGAGCAAGGGTTGGAGCAGAGATAGAGACAGAGAGAATCCCAAGAATCTGACAGTGTAGAGCCCAACATGGGGCTCAACTCATGAACCATGAGATCATGACTTGAGCTGAAACCAAGAATCAGACATTTAACTGACTGAGCCACCCAGGCACCCCAAGTTATCAGATTTTTAAAAATTTGTTTATATGTATGTGTCCTTTCAGGCCTTTTCTATCACAAAGATTATAAACATATTCTTTATACTTGTTCTCACACTTAAATAACTTAGTTTCGCTTTATTTTTTAAGTTTAGATCAGGTCTTTAACCCATCTGGAATTTATGCTTGTGATTCGTGAGAAGTAGGGAGCTGACATCACTTCTTGCAAATGATTAGCCAATTGATCCCAAATCATACATATACAAAAGAATCCAGCCATTCATCACTGGTCTGAATGTCACCTTACTATAAAGTCTATTCTTGAATTTTTTGTTCCTTCAATCTATTTGTCTATTCTGGCACAAATATCAAACTAATCACTGTGACTTTACATTATATTTTGATTATCTTGGGGTTATCTCTGTTCTTAACATTACAAGTCACTATTTATTACTATTTTTAGCCTGAATCAAACACATTTCCATTAATGTGACATTTTTGAATATTTACTATGTGTTGTGCACTGGAAATAAAAATATGTTGGCTGGACTCAATTGTGCAAATTTAAATTCAGTGGATTGTGGTCTAAACTCTGCTTTTTCAGTTGAGTTTTTTTGGGGGGAAAGGAAGATGATGGCAAAGTTGTTTTTTTCCTCTTAAGTATTGCTTAAGTTGCTGATGTATCCATACATAAGAAAGATTGGTTTTGCTAACTTTTTCTGAAATAGTAAGTCTATATATGAATCAGATGTTGAGAGGTTCTAATGAAAAGCCTAAAAATGTGGACAAAGGCTAGGGAATGAGAAAAACAAGATGTAGTGTAATATCCTAAATTTATAGTTTGTTTTCTAGCCTTAGACTGCCATTTAGGTGACAAGTGACTTCATGAATAAATATTAGGGCAAGGTTTTTCCTCTCCCTTTATGAAACTTTGAGAGTTACACACCAAGTCATGCCCAGTGAAGCATCACCACATCCTAGCAAGATCCTGAGTGTATGTGCTCATGAGGACATTTAATTGCATGTTCCCACATCCTCAGATTAACCTTTTGGCAAAGTTAGCTCACTTCATTTGCAAAGGATATGGGGTAACCATGGTCCATTGTTGAGCAAAAGAGGATGAAGATCAGCTGGAAATTGCAATCAGGGAGAAGGTTTGGGTGTATTCTATAAAGCTAGGAGTAACACCAGGAAGTCTACCACATTTAACACAGGTTAAAAGAGTTGAATTTTAAAAACTCTTAAAGAGAAGGTCTTTAAAACTTTAATACTCCCCTACCACACATTAAGTAAATGAATTTTGACATACGTTTGTGCATGGTATACACAATAGTAATATTCGAATATAATTTATTTGAGTGTCATATCGGACCTTCATCTGGTGAGTATTTATTAAGCATTTACTATGTTGGGGATAGCGAGGTGAACTAGACAGACACAATTCCTTCCCTCAGCCAAGGAACTGCCCCTTCCCAACCAAGTGTGTTATGTCATTGACCAAGAAAGGTAAGTGAACAGTCTTTAAACTGTGGAATGACAGAAATGTTTTGTTTAATTACATAATTATCGACATCCAAGGAAATCTGTCTACTCTAAAGCTGATTATAAGTTTCATAACTTCTCTTTGTATTCACCCTCTTTAATTTTTTTAATGTTTATTTATTTTTGAGAGAGAGAGAGACAGAGCACGAGCAGGGGAAGGGCAGAGAGAGAGGGAGACAGAATTTGAAGCAGGCTCCAGGCTCTGAGCTGTCAGCACAGAACCTGACCTGATGCAGGGCTCAAACCCACAAACTGCAAGATCATGACCTGAGCTGAAGTCGGACACCTAACCAACTGAGCCACTCAGGCACCCTCTTTAAATATCAAATCCGAACATGATTAGCCAGGACTCATGACCTACTTTGCCAGCCTAATACTATTTTATGTCCCTTTCATTACTGTAGTCAAAAAGCTGAGTTTAGTTTTAATGTCACACTAGACATTATTGGATGCTCCCTATGATTAAGAACTCCTCAGTGATTAGTTTTCTTATTCACCAGATTCTCCAAAGAGCATAGTCTTCTCTCCCATAGGGAAAGAGTGGTTGGCTACATTTGGGGCTGCCATATGAGAGTGTTTTCTAAAATATGTCATATGGGATGGGTCCCAGAGTAGGCATGGGTTGTTCAAGGCTGGGTTTGGGATCACAAATACATATAGAATAAACCAGGACTTCAAGGTCTGAGATCACAGAAAGAGAAGAAGAAAGCAATGTCTGGGCACTGAAATATATCTGTTACATGTCAACTTCCTAACATCACTAAGGAGGATTAAATCTGCAGAAAGATGAAAAATGGGCAGTGGTAAAATCCAGAAAGCACACAAAGAAGTGACAGCACTGGCCTTTGAAGAACATATCCTAGAAGAGTTGTTCTTAACCTTGTTTTCATATCCTCACTGGTATGATACACTGTTTTTGAGACCCTGGTAGAGATTGAAATTGTTGGGGCACCCAGGTGACTCAGTCGGTTAAGCATCCGACTTCGGCTCATATCATGATATCCTGGTTCATGATTTCGAGCCCTGCATAGGCTCTGTGCTGACAGCTCAGAGCCTGGAGCCTGCTTAGGATTCTGTGTCTCCCTCACTCTCTACCCCTTGCCCACTCACACTGTGTCTCTCTCTCTCTTTCTCTCAAAGATAAATAAACATTAAAAAAATAAAAATAAAGAAAATAAGAAATTGTCTTCCTTCCTTAACTGGTTTTCCTAGTTAAAAGTTTAAAAAGTACTTGTATGCCTGGGTGGCTCAGTTGGTTAAACGTCTGACCCTTGATTTTGGCTCATGTCATGGTCTCACAGTTCATGGGTTCAAGGCCTCGCACTGGGTTCCGTGCTGACAGGGTGGAGCCTGCTACGGATTCTGTCTCCCTCTCTCTCTGCCCCTCCACCACTGTACTCTCTAAATAAACAAACAAGTACGTAAGTAAGTACAATCACTAAATGAAGAAAAAGGCTTTCATTAACTTTCATGACTACACCAGGCTCCAAACCAGAATTTCAGAACACAAATATTCGGAGCTGAGTTGGAGAAGCAAAAATCACTCTCCAACTTCAGTTCTCAATCTGGCCCACATCTCTAACTGCTGCAGATTACTGTTATGAAACTGGGAATCCAGCACTAGTCCATACTGAGTGCTGCTCCAGAGGTACAGGGTAAATGTTGCTGACAAAACTTCTAAGTGTTCTAATGAGGAGAGCTTGAGAAGTGAGTAATTCCTTAACTGAGTATGATGCATTTATAGGGTTAAAGGTGGAGGGCATGTTTAATCTGGTAATTGCTTATAGAAAATGTGGGTAATTTCTCTGGGGAGAACAACCCCAATTACTCATAATGCACCATACTGGGCAGCGCTCAATAGGTGCCACTGCACTACAAATTTAGGTCTGGCATACATTCTCTTGATAATACACTCCCACCCCCTCCACTCCCCCCCCCCCAAAAGTAATGAAATAATAATGGTTGATGGCACCATCTGAGAGGTAGCATAATGGAAGGTGTTACCTGGGCTTTGGAGTCATTTCTAGGTTAGAATTCTAGAACTAACTACTACATAGCTGAGAACACTCATTTCACCAATGTTCTGCTTTGATCTGCTCCTGAAAGTTGGGGAGAGCCTGTGGTGAACTTAGAAACAAGAAATACAGAGCAACCTTTTCTCCTTCTGATCATATTCCTCCCAGTTATCTAGTATCTGGCCCACCCATAGCTTTGCCAGATGCCTAGTTTTAAGCCCTTTTTTTCCCAGGGTTCACTCATGTCTATACCTGATAACGTCCCCAGAAAGGGCTCTTGTAGTTTCAGGGAAGTTGCCTCTCTTCTCCTGGGAGCCTTTATCTAACAGAACCAACATCTTTGCACCTAGATTTGTGTTTACTACTCAGTTTTTTTTTAAATATTAAAAACCATTCACTTTCATTTATATGCAAACTTGTTAATAAAAATATTTAGGGAGAAGGGATTCTCTGTCATACTAAGTCCAGCAAGATGCTAACATTGATAGTACTTCTAAAATTTAGGTACTTATAGAATCTCAAGATATTAAGGTTTCAAGGATTGAGGACTAACAAGAAATACTAAAGTGGTAATTTCGTATCAACAAAGCCAATACCTTATATGAATTTCACAAGGTATACACAATTCAGATGATGAATCAAGGCTCAAATTTCAAGGATGAATACCTAAAACATTTCATTAACTTCACAAAGCTCAACAGGAAAAATGGCCCATTTAAAGAGGATAATTGAGAAGAATTTAATGAAGATACTAATTAAAAAAGGGTGAGCAGGATTAAGGGAAACCAAATCAGGATGGCGAAATACCTCAGAAATGTCCCAATCTTTCTGCAATGATGGTAATGTTAGACATCTACATTGCCTAATAACCATGGATATTAGCCTCATGAGGCTGGCTATTGAGCACTTAAACTTGATTAATGCAACTAAGCCACAGAATTCATTTTACTTAATCTCAATTAATTAAACTTTAAATAGCCACATGTGACTAATGGTTGCTATACTGGACAGTGCAGCTAAGGTCTAACAAAGAACCATTACAATTCTTAGGCCTAGAGAGGTAAGAAGGAACAATTACTGGAAACTGGAGTAATGCAGAATTAGAGCTTATAGAAGAGAACTACATGATAGTAGTCATGTGGACTTTGACAGAAGAATGCAGCCACTGATAACTTACAGACTGGCAGAGGAAACAGAATACCCTGACTCATTCTTCCTGCCCAACCACCCCCCTCTGATGCTTCTGACTGGTAGAGCTCACCAGAAACTAGAGGACCAAGAAAACTTTTATATAGTCCATAAGAGTCAGCACAGAACATAGTGAAGGATGGAGACTAGATCTGGAGTAAAACATTATCATACCATGAACAAAATGACTTGAGGCATAAAATGTCTGGTTTATTAGTATGAATAAATCTAAAAAAATGGAACAAGTGGCAAAAATAATTAAAAGCATATTTTTCAATAAAGTCCTACAAATGTCTTATTAAAAGCTATCCCAGAGTTCTCTGTTGCACTAAATGGCACAATGCTTTAATCCAACTGTAACTGGGTTCACTTCCGATTTCATACATGAAGAATGAAATCAAACCATGTCCCTTCAGTGACATTCAACCTTGTATTTTTTTTAAGGTAGCATCATAAAAACAAGGCCTCAAAAATTGGGTAAAAACTCATTTCTGTACTTCTCCATGGAAATCTTTAGGAAAAGGCAAAAGATTTATGTAATCTGAAACCAGAGTATCAACCTTGTATTTTTACCAAGAATCTGTGTTAAACTTTTTCAAAATAGCATTTCAAATCACAAAGCCTGAGTGGGAAATTTTTCACTTGACTTAGGCTGAAGGTCATTGTAACTCAATAAATGGATAAACTTAGATGAGGAAAACCAATCAACTAGACACATAGGGATCCAAAGGCTCCCCAATTCCTATTCTAGGACTGTATGGTCATTCTCTTTGGACAGGCCTACTTATGTTTTATTTTTGTACCATCTCTCTGAATGTTGGTATGTGTTTTAACAACCTGTTTCACTTTCTGCACTGGATAGTAGTGCTAAAGAGAAGAAAATGATGGGGAAGGAAAGAGTTGTAGTGTGTATAGCCACAGTCAAATCCTATTTGTGGAAACCTTTATTGTGTACTTCAGTGATTCTTGAATATTTCAAAAGTCCAGTCCTACTGTCCAGCACTTAAGGAAGAAAGGTCTAATGTCACTGCATGGGGGTTGAAGTAGGTGCCAAAAGAAAAGCAGTTCCCACCACCTCCAAGGAGCAGGAGCTGTTGCTCTTCAGGAAGCAGGATGCTGGTATGATTGTGTAACATTAATGGCCATGGCACACATGTTGTGTCAATTTGATACTCAGAGCTCAACCCTGTAGTCAAATCAATTACAGTCACCCCAGGAATTGAGGAGGAATGAATCCAAACCCCACCAACCAGTAGAAGCTTCCCGTTGAGCACATGAGCTGTGTGTGAATACCTTGGAGTAATGGGGGGCTGGATGACTATTGATTCCCACAGGAATCCACAAGAAATTGGTTTTAAAAAGAGTACAGAGCTCAGTGGCTCCTCAGAAGCACCCAGACCTCCAGCAATAAGGGCTCCCCCTTGCCAGCTGCAGGCACTATGTGAATGCCGACCTTCAGGTGCTTCCCCCTTCACTGGGATACTGACCCAGGCCATTGTCCCCATATGTAGGAAATGCCAGTCACTTAGAACAGGTTCCACCACACTTCGACCCCCATACACAAACAAATACTTCTGATTCTTACAGGACACTTCTGTTGTTGAATGCCGCCAACATGACAACATGGAATCTTCTGGGCCAGCCTTTGTTACTGTTACATTTAGGTCCCCAGTGCTATTATCCTCACTCTTACAGACACCAAGTTGTAGAATCCCCAAGGCTGGAGTTACTGGGGACAGTCTCCCTCCCAGAACCAGAACCTGAGTATCTGAAAGTCTTGTCATGGTGTGATAAAGGCGCCCATCCACTGGGCTCCAGTCTCACAACTGCGTATTTGGTTGCCTTTCCATTCAAAGTCACAATGTCTTGACAGCAAGTGAAACTTGCTCACTCGGCAATGCCGCCCCTCTTGTTCTCCAAATCCTCCTGCACTAAGAATAATGCTTGGGCTCAAAAGGACAGAAGCGTGCCCATATCTCCTAAGGTTTGGGCCCTGGTTGTCACTGGTGACTACACTGGCAGGCAAGACTCCTGATGGAGAATCAGGATCTACTCGAGGAAACGCCTCTGAGGGTGGAAACACCAGAGTTTGGGTGAGAGCATCTCCTCTAGAAGCGGCCAAAATGAAATAGTGGGCGCACTTCAGATGCCACTCCTCAAACTCATCAAAAGGTTCAAGATTTTCCACTCGCTGGCATTCTTCTGGGGGGAGAAAGCAGCGATAGAATTTATTCATGTCCATGGCACTGCAGGCAGTCCAGCCAGCCTGAAGGAAGCGATGCTGCTGGGCCTGCACGTCGGGAAAGCGGTCCAGGCCATGAAGGGGAGAATTAAGCTGCCGAAAATGCTGCTGCATGAACTGGCCAAACGCATCGTGCGGTCTCATCTGCTCGTAGATTACGAAAAGGGCATCAGGAAAACGTTGGGCTGCCCAGGCGATGAGGGCCGCGGCCTCGTCCGGGTCGAGGTAGGTCAGCACTGCCTCTGCTAGGAGCAGAGTGGGCGCGGCTGCGTGGAGGCCCGCGGCGGCCAGGGCCTGATCCAATCGCGGGAGCTGTCGCAGGTCCAGGCCCAGGAGGCGGTAGTCCAAAGTCTCAAAGCACAGTGCTGACGCGGGGTCCCCGTTCTGGAAAGGCCCAGTTAACGCGCACAGTTCCGGCGTATCTCGAATCCTTTCCGCTTTGCGCCGGGCCACGTCCGGAAAGTCTACCTCCCAGATTGCAGCCTCGGCCAGGCGGCCCTCACTTTTCAGGCGAAAATACAGAGAATCGGAGCCAGCTCCCAACGACACTATCTGTGCCCGAGGCGCGCCGGGGGCCGCGCACGTCCATTCCAGGAAGGCGCGCACGCAGTGCCCCACGGCGCGTGCGCGGACGTAGTAGCCGCGGTGGATGAGCGGCGCGCGGCGTGCGGTCCCTGGAACGAGCAACGCTGCAAAGGGGTCGTGCACGTACCCGTGCGCGGCCAGGGAACTCTTGCTGAGGGCGCTGCTGTCGTTAGTGCTCTGTACTGCCCCCGCCCGACGCTCGCGGCTCCGCGGGCCCATGGCCAAGAAGAGGGTAAGGAGCAGCGCTCCGTCACGGTGGTGAGCTGCTCTTTCGTTCTGTTAATACCCACTGCGGGGACTTCTGTCCGGAGAGAGCTTTTCCGTGACTCCCCTTCCGCGTGTGTGCGCGTCACTTCCGTGAAGAACGCACCGCACCAATCAGAATTGAGGAGGGTGTCGCTTGTGCTAAAATTCGACTGTCTGATTTTTTTACGGATTTTCTGCGTCTGCATTTTTGGGGAAGGCTTACCGCTGTGGCTTATTGTAGGCATGTGGACTGTGTCCGGAAAGCGCTTTTCTACAAGCCTTTACATCTGAGGGGGAAATTTAGCTAAGTCCTCATAGCTGTCTCAACTGTTGACAAGAATCTTTAAGGGGTGAGTCTGTGAGGACTGACAACCAGACCTCCTTGGTTGGCAGGGTCAGCATTGAGTAATTTGGTAGGGGCACAGCAGGGTTAGAACCTCTGACCTTGGGGGGGCAAGGAGAAGGGGTCGTTTCTCAGATGCTAACTACTAGTACTTACTAATTTATGTAATGCTTTAATAGTTTAAAAACAGATCCCATTTAAATCTGAAAACAAGTCAGTGAGGCCAGGCGCAAAATGAAAATTTTTTTACAGAGGTTGTGATTCATCTAATAAATGTTTCCCCACAGACATATACTGTTAATTCACCTGTATTCCCGGCTCTGTGCAAAGCTGACAATAAGTAAGCCACTCAGCCTCTGTTTCTCAGTTATAAAGTTTTGTTTTTTTTTTTTTTAATGTTTATTTACTTTTGAGAGAGACAGAGGCAGAGCGTGAGCAGGGGAGGGGCAGAGAGAGGGAGACACACAGTCTGGAACAGGCGTCAGGCTCTTAGCGGCCAGCACAGAGCCTGATGCGGGGCTCGAACCCGTGGACAGTGATCATGACTTGAGCCGAGTAGGGCGCCCAACTGACTAAGCCCCGTAAGCGCCCCTCTGTTCTCAGTTATAAAATTACATTCCCCTCCACTTCTGAAAGTCTCTGATTCTAGGGTGGTGTTGAATATATCCACAGAAGAGGGAATCACAGAAGAGAGGTGATTATTCTCTCTGAAATGGTCTGAGACTTGTTGGGTGTATAAAATAACCATGGAAGGAGTGCCTGGGTGGCCTAGTCGGTTGAGTGTCGGACGTAGGCTCGGGTCCTGATCTCATGGTTCATGGGTTCCATCCCCGCTTCAGGCGGAGCCTAGAGCCTGCTTCGGATTCTGTGTCTCCCTCTCTTTCTGCCCCTCCCCTGCTCGCGCTCGCTCTCTCAAAAATAAATAAACATTAAAAATTAAAAAAAAAAAAAAAACCATCGAGTTTCTAAGTTGGGTGTTTGGAAGTCATCACCAGTAGGAAACTGCTTCCAGAGATATTTGGGAGATTTATAATTTCTTAATTGGGATTTGGTGACTGACTGCAGGGGCTGAGGGGAGAAGGAAATCAGGATTACTGTCACTATGGTGACCTTGAAGCAATGTGGCAGAATGATTAAGAGCAAGAGTTTAGGAGTTCAGCTGATTTGGATTTGGATACTGGAACTCAGAAGTTTGAGTCAGGATAAAGGTTCGGTCATTGAAAAGTGTCTTTCGATCTGGTGTTGAAGAGCTTCTAATGACTTTAGGGAGAGCAATTTCTGTGGAGCAGAAAGGGCAGAGTTTATGTTTCAGTGAATGGTAGATAAGTAAATGGAGGCAGCCAGTCTATATTATGCTTTCAAGGACCTTAGCTTAGAATTTAAGGAAAGACAAGGCAGTAAAGAGGGATATGGGATGAAAGAACGGTTTTGTTTGCCTGTTTCTTAGGTGGAAGCAAATAATGTACCTGCGTGTTGGTTCCCTGACAGAAATTAGCCAGTGGAGAGAGAGGTTGGAGGAACAGAAAAGTGAGATTAACTAGTGGAGTAATGACTTGAAATAGCTAGGAGGGAATGGGATTTAGGGCACAAATTGATGTTGAGGACAGAAGAATGAATCCTTTATCTCTGACTTATGAGAGAAGAAAGTGCACAGATACAGATAAGTATAGGTGTAGGTGAAGGCAGAGAGAGATAGAGGGAATCCATACCTGATGGCTTCTGTTACCTCTCAAAAGCTGGCAGCTGGGTTGTTAGTTCAGTGTGAGGGGATTGGTGGCGGGGGGGGGGGGGGGGGGGGGGGGGGGCCGGGAGGGGTGCTTCAAGTGTTTGGAATTGCCTCTGATGGCAATGGGAGCTCCCCTGAGCTTGCTGGGCTGTGGGAGCCTCATCTCTAAAATAAGAAGAGTAGGGACGCTCAGTCGGTTAAGCGGCCCACTTAGGTTCAGGTCATGATCTCACGGTCCGTGAGTTCGAGCCCCGCGTCGGGCTCTGTGCTGACAGCTCGGAGCCTGGAGCCTGTTTCAGATTCTGTGTCTCCCTCTCTCTGACCCTCCCCCGTTCACGCTCTGTCTCTCTCTGTCTCAAAAATAAATAAACGTTAAAAAAATTTTTTTTAAAATAAAATAAAATAAGAAGAGTAAGTGCTGCTTTCTGAGTTGTCTCAGATTTGATTGACGGCCAAAGAGAAAAAAAAAAAAGAAAGAATTGTGGGACTTTAAAATATGTATACAGTACTGTAGAAGTATATTATTATAAGTTAGTAAAATATATGTGATATGTTAGAAATAGTACTTTTTTGATAAAGAACAGATCAAGAAAAGTGATTCAGGAAAAAAGACAATGCAGCCAAATTTGTGATTTGGGTACCTTACAATTGTTTTCCGGTTATTATTTTTTAATCTGTTTATTCTCATGTAAAATGAGGATGATAATATCTCACGGATTATTGTGAGGATTAAGTAAAATAACCACCTAAGAAACTTAGCAGAGTGTTTGGCTCATGATAAGTACTTAATAAATAGTAACAAATGTCTTTATTATTATGACTTCCCTTTTTTTTTATTTTTTATTTTTTTGGTGTGAAAAATATTCTCTGGGAGACAGGAGACTTGGTTCTGATCTTGGTAACTTGATGAAATGTAATACAAATGTAGAAAGATCTTAACTCAATGTGTTGCCTTTTGGCTACTCACTCCCATCCCAGCTTCTTCTGGCCCATGCCACACCTAGCCCAGAAAGGTAGAATGTGACAGGGCATGGTATTGTTGACGGCAGTATCTTAGGCATGGATCAGTGAAACAGGTTTTTTATTTTATTTTTTTAAGTTTATTTTTTTTAGTAATCCCTATCCCCAATGTGGGGCTTAAATTCACAACCCCAAAATCAAGAGTTTCATGCTTTTCAGACTGAGCCAGCCAAGCACCTGAAAACAACAATATTTTCAGTGTGTAAAGATTGTGCTTTTTGGTGGCTTTCACATTTCCTCAGGTTAACATTGTAGCCAGTGGGTCAGTAAATTTACAATGAGTTAAAGCTCAATCTGGAGGGTGGCTTGAATGTAGCACAAAATAAAATCAGGGTCCTAGAGCCAATCCTAGAGGATTGACCAGTCAATAAAATCAATCCTAGAGGATTAAAAATGTATATGAAAGGCTAGCCACCTGTCAGATTATCAGCCCTCTGTGAAAAATGTCCTAAGTGCTTTTTTAGGTTGTTGTTCTGTTGTCTAAACATAAAAGTTCTTCCCTCTCACAATTCATAATAATAAAATTGTTTTGCAAGTTTTAAAAATTATTTAATTATTTTATAATTACTTAAAATTAATTTATTAACTATTTAATTTTTTAAATTATTAGTAAGTAAGCTAATTTGTTATTCAAATTTTTCATTTATTAAAATTATTTTAGAAAGCAATCAAGTATTAACATGCTTGTTGTGAAACCTTCAAATTGAACAAAACTGTGTATGGTAAATAAAAGTGAAATTGTCTCCCTTGACGTTTGCCATTTCCAACCCACTTTCTTAAGACTTCTATATATCCTTTCCACCCAGGTATATGTATGGCTTATCTCCCTCTCTGTTTTTATATTATTTTTGCTTCCCTCCCCTTATGTTCATCTGTTTTGTATCTTAAATTCCACTTAAGAGTGAAATAATGTGATATTTGTCTTTCTCTGACTTACTTCACTTAGCATAATACACTGTAGTTCTATCCATGTTGTTGTAAATGGCAAGATTTCATTCTTTTTGATCACCAAGTAATATTCCATTGTGTGTGTGTGTGTGTGTGTGTGTGTGTGTGTGTGTGTGTGTGTGTATACACACTACATCTTCTTTATCCATCAGTCGATGGACATTTGGGCTCTTTCCATACTTTGGCTATTGTTTATTGACCATTTTAATATTGTGGTAACTTCTTTTTTTTTTTTTAATTTTTTTTTAATATTTATTTATTTTTGAGACAGAGAGAAACAGAGCATGAATGGGGGAGGGTCAGAGAGAGAGGGAGACACAGAATCTGAAACAGGCTCCAGGCTCTGAGCTGTCAGCACAGAGCCTGACGCGGGACTCGAACTCATGGACCACGAGATCATGACCTGAGCTGAAGTCGATCGCTTAACCGACTGAGCCACCCAGGCGCCCCTTGTGGTAACTTATTTAACGCCTCTCAGTATCAACTTGATTTGTAATGTGGCAAATTTATTTTGCAAGGTTATTGGGAAAATTAAAAGTAATAGTAAAAGCACTTGCTACTTACCTGGTAGGGTCTGAATGGAAACTATTCGTCTTATCAATATCATCATCATTAAGATGTGAGAACCCAGAGGGTCAGGGTGTCTATTCTGAAAATCACTAAATTTCATTTGAAATTTTAATTTATAAGCCACCTTCAGAGGTGAAGGGAAATGAAGATTTATTTATCATCTTCAATGTGCTAAGCAATTGTCCTAGTGCTAGGGAGGTAAAAATAAGCTTATAGGCCTGTTTCTTCTGAAGTTCATAATCTGGTGAGAAAGAAAGACAAGTAAGTCAGTGATTGAGATACAGTGTGACAAAGTGCTGATTTAAAGGTAGTCACTGGATTATATGGGACAGTAGTAGAGGGAAAGTAGATTATTAATCCTTAGAGCTACTCTGCATTTGTATCCCATTTTTACAAATAAGGAAAACTGAAACTAAGTAATGAAGGCCATACAGCTACTAGATGGCAGAACTATAAGAATTAATCTAGGTACATGTGACTCCAGTTCCTCTGCTCTTCCTTTTATGTTATGTTTATGTTATGTTATGTTATGTTATGTTATTTTTTAAGAGAGAGACAGCATGAGTGAGGAAGTGGCAAGGAGAGAGAGAGAGAGAAAGAGGAGGGAGGGAGAGAGAGAGAATGAATGAGAATATCCCAAGTAGGCTCCTCACTGTCAGCACAGAGCCCAATGCAGGGCTCAAACTCAGGAAACCATGAGATCATGACCTGAGCTGAACCAAGAGTTGGATGCTTAACCAACTGAGCCACCCAGTTGCCCCTCTTCCTTTATATTTTTTAAGCAGCTCAAAAACATAAAACTTTTACCCAAAATAGGCTTTATAAATTTCTACTTTTAGAAGTAGTTTCATAGAAAGTTCTAATAGGTAAGGAATACTCAATACCTTACTAAATTCCTTTATTTTTTAATTTTTTTATTTTGAGAGAGAGAGCAAGCAGGAAAGGGGCAGAGAGAAGGAGAGAGAATCCCAGGCAGGCTCTGCACCATCAGCGTGGACCCCAAACCCATGAACTGTGAGATCATGACCCCAAACCAAAATCAAGAGTCTGACGCCTAACTGACCGAGCCACCCAGGCACCCCACCTTAGTAAATTTCAGATTTTAATTCACCTCTACCAGTTTGAGGCATTTTCTTATTTCTAGTTCAGATTGTTAGTTTGCTTAAATTAGCATTGAAGGGGTTTTCATCTTTTTAAAAAAATTTTTTTAATGTTTATTTCATTTTTGAGAGAGAGAGAGGCAGAACACAAGCAAGGGAGGGGCAGAGAAAGAGAGAGAGAGAGAGAGACAGAATTTGAAGCAGACTCCAGGCTCTGAGCTGTCAGCACAGAACCTGATGTGGAGCTCAGACCCACCAACTGCAAGATCATGACCTGAACTGAAGTTGGACACTTAAATGACTGAGCCACCCACGCGCCCTGGGGTTTTCATCTTTTAAGGAATAAAGTGGCAAAATTCTGTTTCTTTGCTTTTATGTCAACACCTGATAATGTTCACATTTGTTTACATAGGTGAAGCTGAGTCCAGAGCTACATATACAGTTTATCTTATCAAAATGTATGGACATAAAACAATCTGAAGGAATTCAAGACCACAGAACTTACAAAAGTACATTGTACTGTTTATAACAAGAACGAGAGTATTTGGAGAAAGATCTTTTTCTACTACGCCATGATGGAAGCAGAAGAACACCAGCAACCATGGAAGACAGCTTTTTATTCAGAATTACCTAAAGTGGTGAGAATTCAGCCACAGAATTCTGGAGTGGTTACTAATTATACGGACATCTCTGTTGTTGTTGTTGTTGTTTTCACAAAGAGAAGTAAATTTTATAGGTAGAATTTAAACTTTGTAAACTATAAGAGTCATGTAGCTACATCTGGTAGGTAGTTTACCTGGTACAGAATACAAACATCAAGTACCTGGTATGATGCTATGAATCTAGTTGATACTTGAGAAGTTTTTACTGATTGTATTCTCTTGTTTTTAGGAACTTCATGCCCATTTGAATGGATCCATTAGTTCTAATACCATGAAGAAATTGATAGCCAAGAAGCCAGATCTTAAAATCCACGATCAGATGACTATGATTGACAAGGGAAAGAAAAGAACTTTAGAAGAGTGAGTTTGGGGAGGTTGTGGACATACTTCTTTTTTTTCTCTTTTATTGTTTTGAAATTGTAAATAGTATGTAAGAATCCAGATTTTTGTAGTTTAGAAATGTGTAGCCATTTGGTATGGAGGGTATAACTTGACATACAGAATTTTTTTCCAGCTGTCAGACTGTTGACAGTATTTTTAGTGATTTAGGTTGTTTGTAAAGTTGTACTATATTGAAATATTCTTTCTTTCTTTTTTTAAAGCTTATTTATTTTGAGAGAGAGAGAGCGGGGGAGGAGCAGAGAGAGAGAGACAGAGAATCCCAAGCAGGCTCCACATGATGGGGGCTCAGTCTCTTGAACCATGAGATTATAACCTGAGCCGAAATCAAGAGTCAGACACTTAACTGACCGAGCCACTCAGGTGCCCCTGGAATATTCTTTAGACTTAAAAATATAGGCTTATTGACTTGTCTCCCTGTTTGCTGTTATCAGCAGAGGGTAGGAGGTGTGGCGAAGGGAAGCTACTGTTGCCCGCTTAAAAATAATGTTTTATTTTTAGTCATTTGATTATCCTTCCAGATCAGTATAATTTTTGAAAAACTTAGTCTGTAATTCTTTATAGATGTATAATTAGTATTAGCCTAAAATATATTAATTCAACGTAATGGGTTTGTCTTGAGTGACGAGTTTTTGATGATTAGAGTATGTTAAAACTTTTCATGTTGCAGATGTTTCCAGATGTTTCACATTATTCATCAGCTTACTACTAGCCCTGAAGATATTCTAATGGTGAGAAATGAAGCAATTTTTAGAGTAGTTTAAAAACTATTAAGTAATTTGTGCACTTCTGGTGTTACTTGCTTTGATCAAGAATCAAATGAGAAATGCTTTCTGCTTTTTTATGGCAACTGTTTTCAAAACCAACATCTGACATTTGCCAAGAACTAATATCAAAAGACTACATTCATTGAAAAAGATAAAAGAACCAACATCATCATTTTCTGTTACATACAGGATAAAATGGAGGATAAGATCCTGTCCTGTTTTCCATATATTACTTACCATATGAAATATTTGACCATATCTGGCCATTTTCTTGATAAGGCTTTATCTGTATTGCTTGAGATACTTTTAACTGCCTAGGTGCGCAGTATAGACAGTAAAGTTCAAGAAGTACTTAGAGATTGAATGACTGATTAATCCCTAGGGAAAGTGTGCCTTCCCTCTGGGGATGAAGGACTAGAGGACACCATTGTGTTCTCTTATCTGAAGCTCTGTGATATTAGAGCCTGATACAGAAGACTGGCTTTTGTATCATTGTCTGACCAGGATGGCATTTTAAAATGTACTCTTTGTAAATGGAGAAAAGTAAATCCTACCAGTGTTCTTAACCATTAGAAAAAAAATTGCAGATTAAGAAGTATAACCTGTGTTTTTGGAGAACTAACTTCTGACTGGTCAAGAAAGAATTTTCCTTGGCTGGCTGAGACTGCTCCTCATGATAACTATAAGTAATCATCTTTTGAAGGAGAGTTAACTCTAAAAGTTTAGCTCAACAGAAGTTGATTGAGTGTCCGCAATGTTCTAGGCACTCTGCGAAAGACTGGGGGGTATGAAGATAGATGGACATGGTTCCTGCCCGTGAGGAATTTATATTTAGGTTGGAGAGACAGACCCATAAGTAGATAAATCCAATATAATGAGGTAAGCTGTGTGTTAGAGATATACACAGGGATTTATAGGAACCCAAAGGAGCATTGTCTGATCAGCCACTCAATAGCATTGAATACTGCTGGGAATGTTTCACTTTCTGTTGTTGATTGTAACAGAGCAAAACTCATGAAATTTTGGATTTGAAGAGCTTAATATTCTGGCTATAATAATCCCATGCTCATTATTTAATTCCTTTCAAAGTTGTTAAAAAGCTTTCTTAAAATGAGATAAGGCCAAAGGATACAAAAATACAGATTTGAAGGGGTACATGCACCCCAGTGTTTTTTGTTTTTTTTTTTTTTAATTTTTTTTTTTCAACGTTTTTTATTTAATTTTTGGGACAGAGAGAGACAGAGCATGAACGGGGGAGGGGCAGAGAGAGAGGGAGACACAGAATCGGAAACAGGCTCCAGGCTCCGAGCCATCAGCCCAGAGCCTGACGCGGGGCTCGAACTCACGGACTGCGAGATCGTGACCTGGCTGAAGTCGGACGCTTAACCGACTGCGCCACCCAGGCGCCCCCACCCCAGTGTTTTTGACAACTTTATCAACAATAGCCAAACTATAGAAAGAGCCCAAATGTCCATCGACTGATGAATGGATTAAAGAAGATATGGTATATATACACAATGGAATATTTCACAGCCATCAAAAAAAAAAATGAATCTTGCCATTTGCAACAATGTGGATGGAGGTAGAGAATATTATGCTAAGCGAAATAAGTCAGAGAAAAACAAATACCATATGATTTCATTCATGTGTGCAAATTAAGAAACAAAACAGGTGAACATATGGAGGGAAAAAGGAAAAAAAAAAGAGAGAGGGAAACTAACCTTAACTTTTAGAAATAGAGAACAAACTGAGTATTGATGAAGGGAGGGAGGTGGGGGATGGGTTAGGTGGGGAATGGGTACTAAGGAGTGCACTTGTTATGATGAGCACTGGGTGTTGTATGTAAGTGATAAATCACTGAATTCTCCTGAAACCAATATTGCACTGTATGCTAACTAGAATTTAAATAAAATTTGAAATGAAAAAAAAAAAGCAAGGTGAGGAATTAAGATTCTATGATTTGATTTAGTGGTACTAGAATGAATCACTTTAGGTGGTTCTGAAGGAGGACGCCAAGAGTGAAATTAGTAACATTTACATATAATAAATGAACGCTGTATGGGAGTATGTGGAGAGATTGTTTGTAAATGTGGGATCAAGTGTGTGGGATCACTTAATAGTCCAGGCAAGGTAACCTGGGTGTAATCTCAAAGAGAAAAAGGATTGGAACGTGATTGATGTGCCAGACACTACATCCAAGACTACTTTCTGAGGTAGGTATTTTTACTGTTCCCTTTTTGCAGGTGGAAAAAAAATCAAAAAACAAAAAAAAACCCTGAGGCTTAAGTAGGTTAAAGGTAACTTGTTCAAGGTCACTCACAGAATAAGTGGAGGAATTGACTGTCTGGTTCCAGAGCCTGTGTTCTTTTTTTTTTTTTTTTTTTTTTTAATGTTTTAATGTTTATTTATTTTTGAGAGAGAGAGAGAGAGAGAGACAGAGCATCAGCGGGAGAGGGGCAAGAGAGAGAGGGAGACACAGAACTCCAAGGGGGCTCCAGGCTCCGCACTGTCAGTACAGAGCCCGACGCGGGGCTCGAACTCACAAACTGAGATCAGGACTGAGCTAAAGTCAGATGCTTAACTGACTTAAGCCGCCCAGGTGCACCTAGAACCCGTATTCTTCTCATTCAAGAGATGCAGTCCTTACACCATCCTTAGAGTAAGCAGAAACTTAACTGTGTTGTGTCGTATCTGAAGAAGGAGCTTGAAAAAGAGTTGTCCTCAGTACTGTTGCTGCATGGAGCAGAAAGGCCTGAATCTGGCAGGACACAGTTGTGGACTCCAGGGAAGTACTATTGAACATGAATAGGGATGATTCCACAGCCCTCAACATGGCCTAGATAAATCATTTTCATTGCTCTCATTCTGTGCTTGTCAGTGTCCTTCTGTTTTAGTTAGTTTTCACAGGTACCTTCAAGAAACCAAGAAAGAGTACTTGGGTAGTAGATGTGGTCTCGTCAGTCAGTGAGGACCACCACTTCATACCCTCACCTCCACCCTCATTGTCAATGCCATACATTAGCAAGTAGGCTTCTGCATTAGCTACATGTGAGCTGGGATAGAGTGGGTTGGCCTCCTGTGGGTCTATTCAGTTCTGGAGCCACTGACAAGATGCAAGCTCCTTGGTCTAGTGTAGATGAGGCCCACATTCTGGTAGTGGCATTGGCAGCAACATGGAGTTTTGGGGGCAGCAGTGCCATGGGGTCCAGTACCTGTGATGATCATACAGAAGCTACAGGGTCATGCTTAGTGGTGGAAGAAACAATGGTATCTTGCTTGGTCTAGGAGTGTCACCTGATTTTGAATGCTTTTGAGGCTGATTTTCCAGGACATGCTGAATCTGAGCCTTTGTATATTTATATTATAATAAATTCCTTTTTGGCTTTAAATTACACGAACGCGCAAAACCAGATGAAGCCCAGACCTTGGATCGCAGTGAATCTACCAAAGTAGTGCCACCTTGTTAGGCGCTGTCTACATAATCACCCAACCTTTATTCCTTTGCCAGGACACTGCCCTTGCATGCCTATGTGCTTGTAGTTGAAAGCGGGTTGTACCAACTGCAAGGACTAACTAGAGCTGGTTGTCACAGCATTTCCAACCTGGTCCTTTTTTCTTCTAGATTTGGTATTTTAGGATTGATGGCAGAGAAGGAAAAAATGAGTTTATCCTTTTGATATCAATTTGCCCTGGTCATTTAACCATTTTTGGATTGTTGAAATTTGTGCTAACGTGGATACCATTTTACTCATATTTATCACCCATTTTCTTTGCCAAAGAGAAATTTTTCTTAGTACTTTTGGGGCAGATTTAACCCTGCCTGAAGAAATTCTTGAAAAGTACAACTTATTCCTAAATAACTTGAATAAGAACATTAAGCCATGGCTTTAAATGGTGAGTCAGTAATACCTAATCGTTTTAGCCACTTCTTTCTTTTTTTATGTTTATTTTTGAGAGAGAGAAAGAGAGCACAAACAGGGAAGGGGAAGAGAGAGAGAGAGAGGGAGACACAGAATCCGAAGTAGGCTCCAGGCTCTGAGCTGTCAGCTCAGAGCCTGACACAGAGCTCTAACTCATGAACCACAAGATCATGAAATGAGGCAAAGTTGGATGCTCAACTGACTGAGCCACCCAGGTGCCCTGCCATTTATTTACATATGTACCTCCCTAGTACTATGCACTCATAGGTAGTTTTAGTTTTGCCTTATTTCTCTGTTTTATCAACTGCTGTTGTGAACACTAGGAAATGGAGAAATGCTAAAGAGGAAAGAGCAGAAAGGTGTGCATGATGTGTATATTTGGATTTAATGTGAGAATGAGTGCTGTGAGGGGAGCTGTTGGAAGTGTTACAGTTCGGTCAGTCTCCCGCAAGGGTATGACAAAGCAGGTCATCTTGACTGCATGAGAGACTTCCAACATTTTTTGCAAATCAAGTTTAATGCATGTGATAAAGCTGTAGCATGTGTTGGGACATTACACCAACATTTTTGTTGGGACCCTTACACTAACGTTATCAATATTGTGTCCATTGCCTTAATTGTCAGGTGACAAAAGATGTCATTAAAGAATTTGCAAATGATGGTGTCAAGTACCTGGAACTAAGGAGCACACCCAGAAGAGAAGATGCTACAGGTAGAATTTAATTGCTTCTTGGCAAATGTACTTTTTTTTTCCTGCATGCTTTGATGATTCAAGTGTTTATAAGTTTGGGAATATGAAGCATTTACTTTTACACTGTTAAGGAGTTAACAGTCCAAATCTTATGATGTACATTATTAATGAGTGAGGTATTAAGTTAAAATCAGATCAGGGATTATCTGTTTAAGGGAAATAAGAAAACCTGCAAAAAATTTGTTTGTTCTTATTTGTTTTTCTCACTCTGAGAAAAGGATACTTGCTCCTTATAGTTACATTGTTTTAAAGAGAGGCTAAAAAAAAAAAAAAAAAAAAAAAAAGAGAGAGAGAGGCTAATTCTCAGTCCTTGCATCAAGGGCACTTGAGACAGTGCCACTTGAGTCGATGCAGACTCATGTTTTATGACGGTCCCAGAAATGAAGATTTTTCAGTCACTTCTCGGACACTGATAGGCCAGGAGCAAGCAGCAATAAGGTGGTAAAACCTCTTTTCATGGAGAGGAGTGGATCTGAATGTGGTGTGGTCTGAATTCCTGGGACCCTCTTTTCATAAGGACAACATTGAGAGATATTATGTAATGTCATTGGGTCCCTTGTAATATGTTGTGTGTGACCTGAAAATGCCCTGTCAGGTCATCTTGTGCCCTGACATGTGTAGCCCGATCACTCAGAGGGTAAACATTTTAAAACTACATAATGTAAATATTGAGGTGCGACAAGCAGAAAATTCTTACCTTGCATTTTTAAATTGCAGGATCAGTTCCAAGTTATGATGGTGAGGATAGTGGAAGGGAAGGAGAGAAGAAACCTGCCACTTATTAGAGCTAGTTTGCTCTTTGAATGGAGATTCAAAACAGGATGTTAGCCTAAAATACAATAGTGGGGAATGGGTAAATAAGGGTTAATGGAATATTAGACAACCATTAAAAATATTTGCAAGGATACTTTAAAGACTTGGGCCTAAGCTCAGAATAGTGTTAAACAACTGAACTGGATACACATATACCTAGTAGCATCTCATCTATTAAAAAAAAACATGTATGTATACTTAGAAAAACAAAGACAGTGGTTATCTCTGAGTGGTGGGATTACAGGTTAACTCTTACTTTTTTTCTTTATAATTTTCTGTGCTTTATTAGAGATTTTCTGGGGTGTCTGTGTGGCTCAGTCAGTTGGGCGTCTGACTCTTGATATTTCCCCAGGCCATGATCTCAGATCTCAGGGTCGTAAGAACGAGCCCCTCATTGAGCCCTGCAGTGGGCTCTGCACTGACAACATGGAGCCTACTTGGGACTCTCTCTGTCCCTCTCTCTCTGCCCCTCTCAACAATAAATAAACTTAAAAAAATTTATTAGTGGGGCGCCTAGGTGGCTCAGTCGGTTAAGCGTCCGACTTCAGCTCAGGTCACAATCTCGCGGTCCACGAGTTCGAGCCCGGCGTCGGGCTCTGGGCTGATGGCTCAGAGCCTGGAGCCTCCTTCCGATTCTGTGTTTCCCTCTCTCTCTGCCCCTCCCCCGTTCATGCTGTGTCTCTCTCTGTCTCAAAAATAAATAAACGTTAAAAAAAATTTTATTAGAGATTTTTCATCAAAAATAAGTATTTTATGATTGGGGTATGAGAATATTTTAGAGGAAGTTGTTCTGGAGAGTGTTCTTTCAGAGCCCCTCAGAAGAGGAGGGCTTTTGCACCCAAAACTGGAAGAACTGCTCTAGTGCCTAGACTGGAAACATCGAGCCTGACCAGGATTGAGGTGAGAGCCCAAGAGGGGATTTTTTTCTGGACCAGCAGGAAAACATTCTGCTAAAAGAGAAAAATGGTTTTGTTATTTTAAGGACAGGCCTTTAGAAAGGGCTTGTTCTTGTGTTTGTAGAACAGCACTTCAAATTTTCATAGCAATTTGTGAGAGTAGTTGTTTGTTTATTTAAAAAAAAATTTTTTTTAATTTTTAAGAGAGAGAGAAAGTAGGGGAGGGGCAGAGAGAGAGAGAACCCCAAGCAGGCTCCACACCAACAGTGCTGAGCTTGATGCTGGACTCAACACCCACGAAACTGTGAGATCATGACCTGAGCTGAAACCAAGAGGTGGATGCTTAACTGACTGAGCCACCCAGGTGCCCCTGTTTAAATTTTTTTTAAGTAGCTCCATGCCCAACATGGGGCTTGAACTCATGACCCTCAGATCAAGAGTCTCATGCTCTACCCACTAAGCCAGCCAGGTGCCTCTGTGAGAGTAGTTTTATGTCTGTTGAATCTAAGAAAATTTTTATTTAATTTTAACATTTATTTATTTTTATTCTAAGAAAATTTTTAAAGGGCTTTATTTTGTATGTCTTTTTTTTTTTTTTTCATTTCAGTTTTTTTAGTACTTCATTTAAAAAAATTTTATTAAGGGTCGTCGCCTGGGCGGCTCAGTCGGTTAAGCGTCCAACTCCTGGTTTCCGCTCGGGTCATGATCTCACGGTGTGTGGGTTTGAGCCCTGTATCAGCCTCCACACTGGCAGTGCAGAGGCTGCTTGGGATTCTCTATTTCCGTCACTCTTTCCCCCTCCCCTACTCTGGCTCTCTCTCTCTCTCAAAATAAATAAACATTTAAAAAGCATAATTAGTATTTACAAAAAAAAGTACCTGTAAGGGCCATGTTTTAACTCATCTTTAATCATACCCTGTCACAACATAAAGTAAAAATGTAATTATTCTTAGAGGGATGCTAATGTTGAAGGATGAAATAGTTGATGATCTCTTTACAAATATTTTCTTTATGTCCTCTCCAGGAATGACTAAAAAGACTTATGTGGAATCTGTACTTGAGGGTATTAAACAGTCCAAACAAGAAAACATAGACATTGATGTTAGGTAAGCAGCATTGTACCTTAGTGGTCACTGTTTTAAAAACTAGAATGTGAAAATGTTGTTATTTTGATCATGAGTGTAACAGAATTTTATATATCAAACGGTAACTGATTTTACCTTAGAAAAAAAGAGTCAAGAACTCTATTGCTCAAAGTTGAGAATGCAACTCTAATTTATTCATGTGGCAGTAAAATTCTGAGTACTGTTGCTCTAGAGAAGTATGGCTTCCTATTGCCTCCACTAAAATCAGAATTCTTATTGTGGCCAATAAGGTCCCATGTGATCCGGTTGCCTCTCTTCAACAGCCTTATCTGGACCACTGGTTATTACATGCTGGTTTGCTGTCTGTTCCTCAGATAGACCAAGACTATCCCACCTCAACACCTTTGTACTAGAACACACTTCTGCCATATCCTTGCATGGCTGGCTTTTCATTATTCACTTCTCCATTTGTTTGTCACTTGCTCAGAGGGGCCTTCCTTGACCACATTATCTAAAGTGCCCCCCAAATCCTCTAGTAACCCCATTTATTTCCTTTCTGGCATTCTTCTTAACAGGACCAGAAATTATCTTGTTTTATTTGTATATGTGCTGCTGAAGCAAGCACTGTCTTGTTTTATTTGTACATATATACCCACTAGAGTGTAAATTCATGACGGTAGGAATCTTTTCTTTTGATTCTCCACTACCCCTCCAGTACTTAGAACAGAGGTGACATAATCAGGGCTCCATAAATCCTTGAAGGAAGAAAGCTACCTGTATAGTTTCTGGCTACAAAATCTCTCCAAATTAACCTTAACTAGACTAACACCATCCCCTCCCCTCCAAAAAAAGCAGGTAAAAGACAAGAGAATTCAGAAAAGAAGACTTACAAATGGCCAGTAAATGTATAGGGAACTGTTTAATCTCACTAATCAGACAGTTTTAAAAAGAAATATTACAATGCCATTTCAGTAGGCCCTCCCCAAAAAGGGTAATAACCAATTGTGAACTTACACACTGCTAGTGAGCATATGTAATAAATAAAACTTCTTTAAAGAGCAATATGTATTCAGATGTATAAAAATCTTTCCCTCTGACCCAGTATCCCACTTCTAGAGATGTTTTCCTAAGGAAATAAATTGATTTATATGTAAGATTCTTTATTATAGTGTTATTTATAACAAAAAGTGGAAAAATTCCTTAAACATTCAGCAATCAGAAGACAGTTATATTTTGTTATGTTCATATGATTTATGTTGTTTTCTAACATTATTTAATGGCAGGAGAAATCGTTAAGTTAAAAAAAAAAGACTGCATTTTATATATAGTTGACCCAAATTTTGTAAATAAATAAATGCTGGGGGAATTTATTTTTGTATGTGTGTAAAAAATTGATAAATCAATAAATGCTGGAGGAAAATTATGCAATATTAACAGGGGTTCTTTGGGTGTTAGATGCAAGCTAACATACGAAGAATGCATTTGTATCAGCTGTTGAATATGTGTTAGAATTAGAATATTACTATTTTTGTAACACTTAATGAAATAATGGATCTAAGCTTCCTGATGAAGGAACATGCCACCATCTATGAAATACTCTTGCCAAAAAATTGAATCTGATCAATCCTGTAGACTAGATTTAATTTTCAATTTATAGGAAATATAAGAGACGGGAGAACAGGTTAGCAACACAGGAATTCATTCAGCAAAATACATATTGTGGGAAGCTTTATAGGACAAAGCACCTGGTTTCTTCAACAAATAAATTCAAAAAAAGAGGTGGTGTGTGGGGTATGGAGAAGGGGTAAGGTGGGGCGTGAAGGGATTGCCTCTAGATTAAAAGAGTCTTGGGATACATTGACCAACATAATACTTGGACTTTTGTTGAATTCTGAATCAAAAAAACTAAAAAATACATGAACAACAACAACAACAAAAACATGAGACATTTAGAAATATGAATACTAACTAGGTGTTTGGTGCTATTTAGGAATTTATGTCTCTTGCCTTCTGGCAAAGTAAGCTGTCCTGTCAGTCAGGCTATACCTTTCCTAGTAACTAACTTTCACATGTAGCCTGCTATACCTCCCTGGCTATACTCAGAGTTGTCTTTTTTATCTGCACCATATTTGTTTTCAACTGTTTTTCTTATATTAAAGGTATTTGATAGCAATCGACAGAAGAGGTGGCCCTTCAGTGGCCAAGGAGACTGTTAAACTTGCTGAAGAGTTCTGTCTCTCTACTGAGGATACAGTTCTTGGCCTTGACCTCAGTGGAGACCCTACTGTAAGCTACTTTTCCTAAATGCATTTTATTTCTGGAAGGTAGAATCAGTTTGTGGGGTAAGGATTAGCTTGGAGCATCCTGCATTTTCCAGAGGTCCAGCAAACTCTCAGTGTGGATGAAGACCTATTCTGCCCTGGATGACCATCATGTCTGTAGCAACTGTTCTCAACGAGGACTCTGGGAAAGAATTAGGCCTCTAAAACAGAAAAAAGAAAATGATTAGCATGGCAATATGATTATTTTCTCCATTCTTCTAAAGATGCTACCCAGTATTTTTCTATATGCATAGGAGAGAAGTTAATTTATTACATACAATGCATGTTTAATGCTTAATTAATACTTCATTATGACTAGGGCTTAATTATCTCATAGAACCCCCAGTTGAGAGAGGCTGGCCTACAGCTTCTTGAATGTCAGATTCAAGAACAATGTCTAACCTGTGGCACTATTGACATTCTGGGCCAAATGATTCTTTGTCTTGGGAGGATGTCTGTGTATTGCAGGGTGTTTAGTAGCATCCCTGGTCTCTCTATCCACTAGATACCAGAAGCACCTTCCTAGTTGTGACAACCAGAAATGTTTCTAGATATTTCCAAATGTCCCCTGTGGTGGCAGAATTGCCTCTAACTAAAAACCATTGAACTTAGGGAGTCCCAGGAAACTGGTTCTTATGGCTTTGTCTAAACCTGGATTATTCTGCTCTTGTTTCATTCATCTATTTGGTAGAAGCTTTCTTTGCTCTAATCATCCAGGTTCCTGAATCAGGTGAGTTCTCCTCCTTAGTGCTAGATATCTAGATTTCCTTTCAGAAATAAAATTTGGTGACCTCCCTACCTAGCTTGGCTGACTGACCTCAGGTTCACGAGACTTAACATTCTTGAGGGCAGGGATTGTGTCTTTGCCAGCTTTGTATTCCCTAAGGTGTCTAGCACATTATAGGTGCTTTATGAATGAAATTTTCAAATGAATCAATCTGCCATTTTTTCTTGCCATTATTTTTATTCCTTTGTTTACTGAGACAGAGTACCCAATTCTTTAGCTTGCCTAAAATGTTAATGAATCTTTGTTTTAACTTTTATCTTCAAGGTAGGACAAGCAAAAGACTTCTTGGAACCTCTTTTAGAAGCTAAAAAAGCAGGTCTGAAGTTGGCATTGCATCTTTCAGAGGTAAATAATAGTGTAAAATTAGGCTGAGAAGGTAGATTACAATGAAAATAATAATCATTTGTAAATGGCTAAAAGTAAACCTGCCTTGGAAAAACATTTTTTTAGAGGAGGAACATAGAAATGTTTTAAAATGTAAATTATAATGGTAAAGGCATGACTTTCTTTAGTCCCTCATGTTACTGTTTTTATGTCTTTGTGGTTCCTGGGGGTGGCTGTTGACTTGCACTACAGCTGTGTTATTAAAGCAGCTTAATGACATCTTACTAGAGAAAATGCATAAATTTTCATCATCAGGCTTGTCATTGGCCAGACACTGAGAAAAGCACCAGTTCATCTCACTTGTCTTTGTAGGATAAGGGACCTGAATGTATGACATACACTAGTAAGAAAGGAAGTAACTCATCATTATTTTATAAGGCTTATCAGAAGATCAGGTGCCCTTCATTGGGCCTCAGCTCCTTGGCAACATGAGCACAATGACAGACAATGTACAGATAATGGTGGGAGAATAGTCACTTTCGTAAGCACATCCCTGTGAGGCAAAGAAGGGTGTCTACTACACTTTCCCCCATTTTACAGATGGATTTACTTTGTACCTCAGCACTTCTACCAATTTTTCTTCCTTCCTTCCTTCCTTCCTTCCTTCCTTCCTTCCTTCCTTCCTTCCTTCCTTTCCTCCCTTCCTTTCCTCCCTTCCTTTCCTCCCTTTTCTTTCTTTCTTTCTTTCTTTCTTTCTTTCTTTCTTTCTTTCTTTCTTCATACTAAAGCTGTACATAATTATTGTATACAACTTGATGAGTTTGGGGTTTATTGTCTTGAGTGCAGGAAATAATACTTAAGCTACTTATCTCACAGGTTTATTGTATTAGGTTCAGTAATATATAAAGGTTGAATAGCATCGTGATTTGAGGCAAAAATTAGAGCTTCTTGTCAATACTGATGTTTTTCATTTCTATAAGCAAAGAGTCAGTAATCTAGTGGCAGAACTTAAAATCTAGGATCTGTGTTTCCACAGTCTGATCAAAAACCTCTCTCACTCATAGGTTAGCCTCTAGCTGACCTAACTGATGTCTGATTTTTAGCTACAGGTCAATATAATGGAACAGCCAGGATGTTTTACTGTGACTGGTTATCTCTGGTTTTGGGCAACTGCATCAGAACCTTCTCATTACCTTAGTCTCTGTTGCTTTTCTTGTTTGATCCATTGGATATAAAACATTTCATTTCAAAAAAAATTTTTTTTAATAAAAAAATAAAACATTTCAACATGTTATGGTCATTTGTATTTTAGGCTATCCAGCAGATAAAGAGCACAGCTAGACCTTTTCAAGGTAGTTGGGGAATGTCTAGCTTTGTCAAAATAAAACATGCACATCCGAGCCCTAAAGTCAGAGCTCCATGACCTTAGACCAAAAAAAAAAAGACAAAAAAAAAAAAAAAAAAAACCCCAAAAAACAGCTTTATGTTTTAACTGCAAAAGTTAGGTGTATCTGAAGAAAATCCAAGTATAGAGAAGTGTAATGTAGAAGGAAAAAAATTAAAAATGGAAGGTCCACTTTCCCATTTCAGTTCTGCTCCCACATTGATCCTATTACTTTCTCTGAACTTTAATTTCTTCATGTTAATATTTTGTAAGATTCTTGTGAGGTTTAAAGGAGAATTTATGTGAAAAGGCGCAGAGCAGGTCTGTGTTTGTTGTTATTACCTTTGCTGTTAACTATATTATTGTCATTGAAGTGAATCTAGAAGAATATTGGGAAATGAAAGATAAAGGCAAAGAACAGAGCTGGGAAGGTGTAAGTAGTTCAGCTTTCCAGAGTGTCAGCATTATCTTCTTTGAGAGACAGAGTAGCTGGCTGTAGAAAAAAAAGTACTTTGGAGAACCACTGGAAAGGTTATTCATTCTCTCTCTCTCTCTCTCTTTTTGAGATTCCAAACCAAAAAAAAGAAACACAATTACTTCTGGATCTACTTCCCGACAGAATTGGGCATGGGACATTTCTCAACTCCTCTGAGGGAGGATCGCTGGAACTGGTAGATTTTGTGAGGCAACACCAGATACCACTGGGTAAGGCTTAGGGCTTTAGGTCCTCCAGACAACACTCTGTGCCTTTGTCCCCAGCCACCAGGTTGCATGCAACCCAAATGTAGAGGAGTACTGTTCTAAATATGTAAGTGTCATTTAGAAATAAAAAGTTGCATGGTGCATGTGCTTCCTGAGCCTCATTTAAATAACAGAAAGTTTTACTACCTACCATTAGAATATAAGCTCTATGAAAGCAGGGCCTTTGTCTTGTTCACTGCTACATTCCCTAGTTCCGGAAACTCAGTATTATATTGAAGGAATAAGGGTCATCTAGTATTTTTAAACGACTTTAACCAAATTAATATGTGTTATGAAAATATGTGACATTTATTTAAAAATTAAGAATTAAAGGGGCGCCTGGGTGGCTCAGTCGGTTATGCGTCCGACTTCGCCTCAGGTCATGATCTCATGGTCTGTGAGTTCGAGCCCCGCGTCGGGCTCTGTGCTGACAGCTCAGAGCCTGAAGCCTGCTTCGGATTCTGTGTCTCCCTCTCTCTCTGACCCTCCCCTGTTCATGCTCTGTCTCTCTGTGTCTCAAAAATAAATAAACATTAAAAAAAAATAAAAAATAAAAGTTAAGAATTATGGATGATTCCAAGTCCAATTTTTATATGAGTGTTGACTATTACATACTTGTTTGTCTATATCTGTATCCCTGGAGTTGCTTTTATTTAACAACAAGTATTTATGAAGTGCCTACTCTTTTCTAGTCACTGTTCAAATTGCTGGGAAGAGAGCAGTAAACAATACAGGCAAGATTTCTTTCTCAAGGAACTTATATTCTAGCATAGGTAAGAGAGGCAGTAAACAGTTACACAAGAAAATGTCAGTGTTAAGTTCTTTGAAGAAAGTTAAACAGTTTGGTATAATAGTAATGAGATAACCACTTTCTATTGGATGGTCAGGAAAGGCCTTTTCTCTAGAGGGAAAAAAAGCAGTTGGCTGAAAACTATTTTACTAACTTACCAACTTGCTAAATTTGCAAATTGATCAATTGGCAAAAACATGTGGGTGTGTGTTTTGTAATTACTGATAGAGTTTTCAGCAATTAATAAGTTTTTTTTTTTTGACTAAGGACGTTAAAAAATTTTTTTTAATCTTTATTTATTTTGAGAGAGCAAGAGAGAGACAGAGCGTGAGCAGGGGAGGGGCAGAGAGAGGAGACACAGAATCTGGAACAGGCTCTAGGCTTCGAGCTGTCAGCACAGAGACCAGAGCAGGGCTTGAACCCATGAACCGTAAGATCATGACCTGAGCTGAACTCGGACCCTTAATCAACTGAGCCACCCAGGCGCCCCATAAGGACATTTTTAAACATCCATAAAAGTAGAGAAAATGGAAACCACTTGCTTAGTGATCTTAGTGTGGTGGCCCAGCTCTGCACCCAGCAGAGTGAGGGAGCAAGTGGCTATCCCTTAGACTGAGTGGGAGGCTGCCTTACCCTACTCAGCAGTCACCATCAGTCAAGTCAGTGAAGTATTTCTGCTCTGGCTGGGGTAGCTGGGTACAGTGTGTCAAGGCAGGAATTTGCTAATAATAGAAGTCATTCTTTTTTTTTTTTTTTTTTTTTAATGTTTATTTATTTTAGAGAGAGAGCACAAGCGGGGGTGCAGAGAGATAGGGAGACACAGAATCCGAAGCAGCCTCCAGGCTCTGAGCTGATAGCACAGAACCCGATTTGGGGCTTGAACCCACAAACTGTGAGATCATGACCTGAGCCAAAGTTGGCGCTCAACCAACAGAGCCACCCAGGCACCTCTAGGTGTCATTCTTAAGATGGACTTACTTGCAGCCGACAGTGAATAGACAGTTGTCTGAATAAAGAAGCTTAGAGATTTTCTTGGAGTTCATTTCTGCTCTTGGCTTTTTTAATGCTATAGCCCTCAAGCAGTGCTACCATTTTGTCTTAGCCTCTACTGTAAGATGAGGAAGAAGTGCAGCAACCCTTCAAAAATTCCTTCATCAGGGGCGCCTGAGTGGCTCAGTCAGTTGTGTCCAAGATTTCGGGTTACGTCATGAGCTCACAGTTTGTGAGTTTGAGCCCCACACCTGGCTCTGCGCTGACGGCATAGAGCCTTCTTGGGATTCTCTCTCTTAGTCCCTCTCTCTCTACCTGTCCCCTGGTTGCACTCTCTCTCTCTCTCTCAAAATAAATAAATAAACTTAAAAAAAAAAAAAAAGAAGAACAGTTCCTTCATCCTACTTCCCTGCTTTCTCCAAGGTGACTGACTGCCTTTTACTTTCCTCTTCCTACTCCATTTCCACATGGCTGTGGAGGGGTAGGAGTTCCCTGCCTGGTACAGTTGCTGCCGTAAGTTGCAGCATATATTTCCACACAACTACACTATTTGAACTACGAATTTTCACACATAAGGTCAATTTTGTAAACTCATGAACTACTGAAAATTAGCATACTTTGGAAAGATTTCTCATGTGTCTGCTTGATGAACACTGATGAGTGAGTCTACTAATCTGCTTTTAATAAGAGACTTTTTCCTCCTTTCATCTAGAACTCTGTTTGACCTCAAACATCAAAAGTCAGACGGTTCCGTCTTACGATCAGCATCATTTTGGATTCTGGTACAGCATTGCCCATCCTTCTGTGATCTGTGTAAGGTTATTTTTTTTGAAGTACCTTGCTCCATTTTAGTTCCAGAGGTGCATTAGGTCAGACATTCACCCCTAGCTGAATGCCTTGCATGCCTGAGGGTAGCACCCAAGTAGAAGAGTAAGAGGGGATCAGGGCAGGAGGGGCTGCAGAGGGCCAAGGGAACTCAGGTTTGGCTCTATGGGAAAGGGTCCTGGATAGTACCCAAGGGAACATAAAAAAAATACTGATGCCCAATACCATCCCTTGAGATTCTGTTTTATTTGATCTGGGGTGAGTCCTGTACACAGATACATTTTAAAAGCTTCCTAGGTGATTTTTAATATGCAGCCATGGTTGAGAGCCACTACTCTGGTGTTTTTAGTTTTTGTTTTAAAAAGGACAAATAAGCCTATTTCGTTATAGATATGCATGAACGCATTTATAGGCCTATTTAGGCTCTTAAAAGAAGCATGGTAAATATTAGGAAAATAGAGTGTAAACAAAAGTTTTTTAAAAAATTATTTTCTTGTTCGTTTTAAAACTTCTTGGTTTTGTTTTGTTTTGTTTTTTGGCAGACCGATGATAAGGGTGTTTTTGCAACACACCTTTCTCAAGAGTACCAGCTGGCTGCTGAAACATTTAATTTGACCCAGTCTCAAGTGTGGGATTTGTCTTATGAATCCATCAACTACATCTTTGCTTCTGACAGCACCAGGTCTGAACTGAGGAGGAAGTGGAATCATCTGAAACCCAGAGTGTTACATTTTTAAGCTGCAGTGAGATAAACTACTTTTGACTATGTGCTGCAACCAGGATCTTCCTGCCATATCCCACTTAGTAAACCGTCCACCGCTCCCTTTGAAGCACAGCAGCCAGCTACCATAGGTTCCATCACCAGCACCATATTTGTGGTTGGTGCTCAGTAAACATGTCTTAAACTGACTGTAGACTCTGAGGTCTTACAGAGCTTACTTACCTCTAAGCTGCTTACTGGAAGGGACTTGAAAGTGGCTGCTAACTAAACTTCCCATTCCACCAGTTCCTTTCCATTAGTGATCATAAAACTTAAGGAAAATCAAAGAAATTTCTCATCAGGAAGAATTTTGGAGTTACTAATCTAAATAAGATGAGGAGAGGGGAAAACAGATTGCCACCAAAACCTTTAAGCCTTGTAGCTTGTGGCAACAGCTCTCTGTATTTTGTTGTGCTTGTTTTAATCAGACTCCCTTCATTTAAGTATTCCTTGAAACCCCAGGCTATACTACATACCATGGATTTTTGTGAATATCCAGTAGTCAGGGTTAATCTACTTTGAATGACCCTAGTGACAGATAAAGCTAGCTTCTGAGATCTGACTTTGCCCTTCTCATGATTAATTCCCATGGAATCAAGGTAGTGGTTCTTTAAAATGTTCCTACCTTACCCTTCTCTTATTTTGACCATAATGGAGCTATGCCAGCCAGATATTTCTTGAACTCTAAGGTACTTTGGGCTTCAATCCAGCCTTTAATCTGACTTCCGGTTGTTCCAGAGTTTTGTTTCTGAAAGAGCCCCACAGTGGGTGTAGGAGAAATTTAAGGTCCTAACTAAAATATTTCCATATAACATCTGTTATCATTTAAGCACTGTGATATCAGAGAATATATGTGAAAACTTTGAGATACGCATCTCCCTGGATACTTATTTGAGTATATAGGAGTAGATTTCATTTTAGATTTTGAATTGAATAATGGAAGAATTGAGTGTTCATATCTCATCTTCTCTTTCCTTTAAAAAAAAAAAAAAATTTGGGGGGCACCTGGGTGGCTCAGTCAGTTAAGCGTCTGACTTTGGCTCAGGTCATGGTCTTGTGGTCTGTGAGTTTGAGCCCCGCGTCGGGCTCTGTGCTGACAGCTCGGAGCCTGGAGCCTGCTTGAGATTCTGTCTCCCTCTCTCTACCCCCACCCCCCGCTCATGCTCTGTCTCTATCTCTCTGTCAAAAATAAATAAACATTTTTTAAAAATTAAAAAAAAAATTTTATGTTTATTTTTGAGAGAGAGGGAGAGCATGAGAGTGAGAGGGGCAGAATGAGAGAGAGATAGTGAAAGAGAGAATCTGAAGTGGGCTCTGTGCTGTCAGCATAGAGCCCAGGGGCTCGAACTCACAAACCATGAGATCATGACCTGAGCCAAAGCCACACATCCAGCCCACTGAGACACCCAGGTGCACACCCCCCCCCCCGCCCTTTTTTTTTAAAGAGTTTATTTTTAAGCAATCTCTACACCCAATATGGGGCTCAAACTCACGACCCCGACATCAAGAGTCACATGCTCTACTGACTGAGCCAGCCAAGTGCCCCTCTCTTATTGTCCCTTTCCTAATTGGTTCTCTACAGAGTTGATAAGACTCAGCCTCCCTACTCTGATTATAGTAAAAGAGAAATGGCAACACAGAGAAAACCTATGTTATTAAGTTCTGTGGCACTGGCCATAGCAAGCAATCAAAGGAAGAATGACAGGTGCCTGGCTGGCTCAGTCATTAGAGCATACAAATCTTGATCTTGGGGTCATGAGTTTGAGCCCCACGTTGGGGGTAGAGATTATTTTTTAAAAAAATTATAGCATGGGAAAAATGAAAAAGAAAACAACTGAGGAGGATAGGACTATCTAGCTCCTGCTAATACATTCTTGCTTCCTTTGTACACATGCCGCTCCGTCTCCACAAAGGTTTTCTTATAAGTATTAAAAGGGCAGGTAGGCTGGGTGGCTCAGTAGGTTAAGCGTCCGACTTCAGCTCAGGTCATGATCTCACGGTTCATGAGTTTGGGCCCCACGTCGGGTTCTGTGGTGACAGCTCAGAGCCTGGAGCCTGCTTCAGATTCTGTGTCCCCCTCTCTCACCGCTCCTCCCCCACTCATGCTCTGTCTCTTGCTCTCTCAAAAATAAACATAAAAAAATGAAAAAAAATAAAAGGGCAGGTTAGGGTGCACAGATCCTCTTGCTCCACCTACAGTAGCCTTGGTTTCTCTCTTAGAATGTGTAAAGACTATTATTTCTTGCTTCTTGCCTCAGGAGTGGCAGACTGGGTAGCAGAAAATGGTTTGTAAGCTAGTTTGAGATGAAACAGGCATTTCCCAGTAAGAGTTTGCCTTTGCCCTATTCCTTTTGTACATTCTCTTCATCTATAGGTTGGAGGGCTGGTCCTGGGTGTTTTAAAATAAGATTTACTCTCCATGCCCAGTATGACACAGGCCCTAATGGACTGTCCCAATGAATAGAGATACAGATACCAAAGAATGATTTGTATTCTAATTTCTCTTTTACCACTTCCTAATTTGTTTCTCAGTCTAGAACATAAAGATTCAAACAGGCATATTTCTAGTATGCCCACATAGGGAGCTTTAAAAAAGCAGGTAAAAATGTATCTTTTCCTCGCAGCAACAACTTAATAACTTGCACATGTACGTTTGGGGGGTGGGGGGGGGTGGGAAACACCAGAAAGAAACACTGGGTACTTTATAGACATAATTTTTTATTAACATGGTATCCCTGAGAGGCAGATTAAGGTGTAAACGTTATTCTGATTTACAGAAAGGGAGATGGATACAAACAGGTTGACTTACACACAAGACATCTGGAACCAGAATTCATATCTGCTGATACACCAACCGGTGCTTTTTACACACAACTACACATAAATATACTAAAGACAGTAATCTCTCATTTTCAGAAACATTCTAGCACACTTACTAAACCATCTCAGATCCTGAGTCACTGCTTTAGACTGGTGTTTCTTCTGTCATAATACCTTGTTCCCCAATTTTCCCATTTCTCACCCACTCAGAACTCAGTTTTGTGATTTATTTTGGAAAGTTTATCCCACTCTAATTTACCTAGTAACCCTCCTTCCTTTAAACACTTGCTGTTTCATGAAGCCTTCCTGAATAAAGAGAAAAAAATACCTCCCAGATTTTTCTTATAGAAAACTATAATGCATTAGATCTTAACATTTATGCATAATGTTACTATATTTCTAGATTTCTCTAAAACTGTTGCAGCTCTACATGTGCATTTATTGTTTGTCCATGTCAGTGTCATCTGTTTTAGACTGTAAGGACAGAGTCTGTTTACCTTGTGCTCTACTATGAATATATGGGCAATTAATTCAATACTATTTGGTTATACATACATCAGAATTATACTTGTGTTTGAGAGCTTCTAAAAATATGTGTGTACAGTTGAATGCGTGCGTGTGCATGTGTGCAAGTATTGGCAACTCCAATGACCAAAAATAATCTGTCCTCCCTGCCATTAGGCTAGAGTTGTTGGCACAAAGTGGTCTGTTTCCTAATCCATGGGAACATGGCAGTGGCTTCTGCTCAGTGCAGGTTAGTATTAAGCGCCCATGGGGTACATAACACTAAACTAGGTGTCTGGAGTATGTGGAACACAGCCAATTCCCTACTGGCAGCTTTAACTGCTTTCTCTCTCAACATATCCAGCTGTCTTGCTCTTTGCACATCTGGACAAGAGATAGATGAAATTCAGATGAGATGGAAGAAGAAAAAAAGATCAAACTAGATGCTCTAAATATTACTCTATTCGAGAACATCTAAGACTTGGAAGAAACTAAGAAATTCAGGGTTCATAACTCAATATTTATACAAGGTTTACAATGTTTCCCCATATAGACACCTAGGCTTTTGACAAATTCTTTAATAGGTCAGAGTCAAGGTGGACATTAAATTCTCGTGTAAGGTAAATGAAGTGTGCATGACAAATGTCATTCTGAGCACAGGCTTATGTGAACACAAAGAGCCATTCTTACTTGCATTTCCTTTACTATATAAAGAGCTAGACCCACTCAATTAGAAAAGTCTCACAACTTCTCCCTGAAATGGTGCTGTGATAAGTTTTTCCAGTTGAAATACAGCTGAATAACAGGATGAATAAATAAGGGTATATATCAAAACTATAGGATCTACTACCTAGTCCTGTCTATTAAGGGAACAACATAGGCACTGAGAGGTAAAGGTGTCATCTGTCGTTTCAAATACAGGCAAGGAGAGGGACTGAAATCATCCTCTCATTCTTAAGATGACTGCGTTGGGAATTCATAGATCCAGGAAAAACATAGGAACAAAGGGTGGGGTAAATCCTAGAGTGTTTCCTAAGCTAGTTGGGCAGAGAATAGGAGATGGATCTCACTATTGGCAGACTTTTTCCAACCATTTTGATATATTTCTTTTCTTTAAATTCTCAGGAGCTTACTTAGGTGCCGACTGTGACAGAAGTTTTTCTCGTGTATGGATTTCTTGGTGCTTATTAAGAGCAGAGCTTTTACTAAAGCACTTGCCACAATCACGACACCCATAGGGCTTCTCTCCTGTGTGGGTTCTATGATGTGCACGTAAGTCAGAACTCTTACTGAAACTCTTTCCACAGTCAGGACACACATGGGGTCTCTCTCCTGTATGTATCCTCCGATGTGCACTGAAATGAGAACTGTTGTTGAAGCTTTTTCCACACTCTTCACATTGATAGGGCTTTTCTCCTGTGTGGGTTCGCTGGTGAATTATAAGGCTTGAGCTCTGATTGAAGCGTTTCCCACACTCACCACATTGATACGGTTTCTCTCCTGTGTGGATTCTCCTATGGGTGATGAAATTTGAACTGTCACGGAAACTTTTCCCACAGTCAAGACATTTATAAGGTTTCTCTCCAGTGTGGATTCTCCGGTGTCTAATGAGGCGTGCACTCCTACTGAAGCTTTTCCCACAGTCAGCACATTTATATGGATTTTCCACTTGATGGGATATCTGATGCATGAGCTGGGAGTTCGGACCAAAGCTTTTGCCGTATCTGAGATATTTATAGGGTCTCTCTCCCAAATAAGGTTTCTGATGATTTAGAACTTTACCTAAACTCCTTTCTGGGAGTGTTGATTTTCCTCTTCTCTCCCCTGGGGTCTTTTCCCACTGTCGTTCTGATCTACATTCAGTGTCACTGCCTTTACCCTGATTAAGATGCCAGGGAACTTTCCTTTCTGACCTTGCAAGTAATGTCCTATGTAGTTGTACTTCCTCAGAAATATCTCGTTTTACATTCTCTTCGTTATCAAATCCAGCCTCAAAACCTGATATGAAAATAGAATTTTAGAAGTTATCCATTTCTTCAATATTACGTGCCAGGGTTTAGGCAAGTATCACATTAGATTATTAAAGGTAAAAATTAGGAAGGACTAGATCCCAAATGACTACTATCAATTAAAATTCCAATTTTTTACTCCTCTAGTTAGTAACCTATCACATGCTTCTCATCTATTACAGGGACTGATTAATATATTCTTTTAACTCTCCCTGGATACCCACGATCTTCAGAAAATCCTCTCAGTATAACAAGTAAAACTTACCAGCTTTAAGATATGTCCATAAATGCCCAGGAAAACCCTGAGAAACACCTATATCCAAAAGAGCTACATGAGTCCCCTTCCCCTCAAATTCCTTTATGTTGAGAATAAAAACAGAGTAGAAAAATATTTGGTGTCTTTCAAAGAACAGAAGGCTTTCTGAGAGAGAAATTTTGCTAGAAAGTATCTCCCTAAAACATTCTCTTTTCCCATGGAAAAATAATCATGTGATGTTCCAAAAGCACTACTCTAATGTCCAAGCTAAGCTTTTAATACATTTTTAAAATTAAAAAAATTTTTTTTTAATGTTTATTTTTGAGAGAGAGAGAGCACAAGTGAGAGAGGGGCAGAGACAGAGGGAAACACAGAATCCAAAGCAGGCTCCGGGCTCTGTGCTGACAGCTCAGAGGGGCTCAAACTCAATGAGCTGTGAGATCATGACCTGAGCCAAAGTTGGATGCTTAACTGACTGAGCCACCCAGACACCCCTTTAATATTCTTCTAAGAACCAAACACCAGGCTTCCCAGGTCCAGGTTATGTGAATTTGTAGATACTTGCAGATTTTCAGTTTGTGAATGGACTTTGAATTTTCAGATGTTTCAGATAAATTCCGGATCCCAAATTCTCTGAGAGCAAAGAAATACTGAGTGTCAGCCTGCTTGTGTACCCCTGAAAGACAGTATTTCTACCCAGGAGCCCAGTCTTATGAGATACCCCATGAGATAGAGATTTGTTAGATTCAGTTTAACCTCAAAACCTTAAATATGTGAGTATGTACTGTGAGCCTCCAAGGAGAGTAATCAAGCATTTCCTAAACGTAGAAGGCATTTTTTAGTGGAACATACTAATATCCCCATGGACATAATGCTCCACAGAACACCCTTGAGGAATGCAGATCTAAAGAACTTTTGGAAAAGAAAATTATTACTTATTAAATACTTACTATGTGCCTAAGCACTGTGCTAGGTGCTTCACCATAGTAAACATAAACAGTACCTCGTTTATGTCAATCTTAATAAGGTAGGTCTTAATATATAAGCAAACTTACAGGGTTAAATAACTCGCTCTGAGTCACTCGGCTGACTAATGGACATGAGAATGCAGATTCACGTACATGTATGACTCCAAAATCAGAATTATTCTTCCCACAAGGAGGGAAGCCATAGTGAAATATTTCTTTTTCTGACACAGCAGTTAAGATTCAAAGGGTCAATTCCCTCAGGAATCATAGACTTTTGCCCAGCTGTATCTGAAGAAAGAGGTTATCAGGTTTTCATATGTGTGAATAAAGCAGATATATAACCGGTAATACATAGTGGAACTAGAGGAAAAAGCATTAATAAGAATGAACTTTAAAATCAACTTCATTGCACTATGAGTATACAGCATGCTATTTGGGAGATGTTAGCTTTCATATGCCCTGCTAGGTAAACTGTCTAACAGCTCAGATGTAGACAGCAAATTTATAAAGTCTGCAGCCATCAGATTGATGCTGTAGTATGAGAAGGCAAGTCAGGTGAATCATTTATATACCCTCTGAGCTGTTTTAATAAGAAGGAAACATGGAGAAGAGATAAAGCGGTCACAAGAAGAATTCATGAGAGCTGGGTATAGAGGCCAGTCTTCTGGTTTTCAGTTTGTGGATTTTTCTCCTAAATCCCACTGCCTCCCCTTTGCTACTTAAATCTTAAGAAGTAAAAGGATTGGGGCACCTGGGTGGCTCAGTCGGTTGGGTGTCCTACTTCAGCTCAGGTCATGATCTCACGGTTTGTGAGTTTGAGCCCCACGTCAGGCTCTGCTGACAGCTCAGAGCCTGGAGCCTGCTTCAAATTCTGTGTCTCCCTCTCTGTCTGTCTCTCTGCCCCTACCCCGCTCACGCTCTGTCTCTGTCTCTCTCTCTCTCAAAAATAAATGAACACTAAAAAAAAAAATTTAAAGAAAAAAAAGTAAAAGGATCTTACCACTGGGACTCTGGAATAAGACTGGAGCACGGGTCATGACAACCTCTAAGGGTACCTCAGTATCCTCTTCATCATCCTCAGAATCTTCTTCTATGGTCTCTTCTGCCACCTCAGCTTGCTTCTCAGCTTCAGTCTCATTGACCTCCTGGATGGGGCAAGAGGCTGTCTCCTCTTCCTGGCCATCACTGGATGGGGCAACAACCCTGGCACTCACCAAAGCATCCATTTCTTCAAAGAATGGACAGGTCTCTGGTGCTTGGCCATTCTTGACTTTCCGATAGCTGGTTTGTAGGCTTTTAAACTTGGTCCGACACTGCTCTGGTGTCCTAAGGAATCCATATTCCCATAACCGCTCAGCCACTGCTCCATACAACTGGCTGTTGCGGTGACAGTTCTGGAGGGCTTCGTAGAACTGAGTCTCACTAAGAATTGCAAGGTAAGTCTTCGTCTCTTCATAACCCCAGTGTACACCTGCCACCAGAAAAGAAATTTCAGCACCACTTAATGCAGGCTTTATAGCCTTAATTCCTCAGCCCTATCAAGTGCATGATGAAAAATCACCTAAGCTTGGGCTTCTAGGTGAAAAAATAAAAACACTTCATGTTTCCCAAATCTATACAAACTCATTATAGAATGTTTTGCTTCTCTATATTGTATAGCAATTTCACAGGGACCTTTATTCCTACATTCTGTTTAGCCATTAAAAAAGGAGGATGCCTGGGTGGCTCAGTCAGTTAAGCACCCGACTACAGTTCAGGTCATGATCTTACGGTTTGTGAACTTGAGCCCTGCTTCCCACTCTGCACTGTCAGCATAGGATTTTCTTTCTCTCTCTCTCTCTCTCTCTCTCTCTCTCTCTCTCTCACCCTCTCTGTTAAACAAACAAACCTTTCCACCAGATCACTGAAACAGTCATTACATACACTGAGTCAAGAGTACAGGATGCCTTTCCCCATTCTTCTAGTATGGGGATTCTCTGGAATTCTGATCCTAACTAGAAAATAACTGGTCAAAGGAATAAGACCCAGTCAATCACTGTCATGAGTCATCCCTAACTTCTCAGATCATTCTTTTTCCACCAGCTCTACTTCCTTATGAATTAAGTTTTCCAAAGAATGACTCAAGACCCCAAAGAACAGTCTCTTTCACACTTTCACACTTGTGTAATCCCTATTAGGACCCTTCTTCATTTGCCACGGTCTCAAAAATGCAAGCCCAGTAACAGCAAAGACCTGAAGGGTACAAGAGAAGACCTGATAGTAATGCACCTTATTATCCTTAAGACTGAAGGACTGGTTGGAAGCCAGAAAGAAGGAAGCAGCGCAGACAGCATCTCCTGTCCTGAACATTTACTAGTGCTGCACTCCCCCCCCCCCGCCCCCCCCCCCCCGCCCTGCCTTGGGCTAATATTACTTCAGTATGATTACAGACTCTGCTCCCTGAAGGTCCCCACGGTAGAGGGAAAGGAGATTCACAGAGTCTTCCTCCCACTGGCCAGCCAACTGGAGAGGACATTGCTTCCATTATCCTCCGCTTACTGCAGGTAAAGGAGTGGGGGAAAGAATTGAAAAACAGAAAAAGTGGAAAAAGATGAAAAGAACAAAGATAATGAAAATAGCAGCTAGCACATGTGCCACATCTGTGGTTTACCTGCACTTACTCCAGTGACAAAAAGAATGAAAGATTTTGAGAAAGGAAAAAGTGGAAGATAGGAAGACAAGAGTAGAACACAAAGTAACACATATAGTAGAAAAATGAAAGGAAAAAAATCACTTCACAGCGAAACTGCAATTTTACAGATGTAGTCCTGCTGCCATGCCCCATTTTACATGTGAGGAAACAAACTTTGAAATGGTCAGATAACTAAGGTCGCCTAGGTGATGAGTGGTCAAGATTAGAAACAAGGCCTCCTGACTCATATTTCGGTGCTCTTTCCATAACAACATAGTTATATAACTTATATCAACAGTAATAAATAACACTTAAAAACAGTTCCATAGGCAAATAATATTTCAACAAAGTGTTAAAACAAGATTTCTTACTATGTGTGTTGCAAATCTCATAGAGGAGTCTTAGAAAACGTTTCTAACTTCAGGCAGTCCTTCTCTAGGCTAGGCTATGTAGAAAGGAACACATAATAAATTGACATTGAGAAGTGGGGAAATAAAAGATAAAACACCAGTTTGTGTAAGGTGCTCAGTAAATATTCTCCTTAAAGCTAATATAGTTCTGGGTTTTTCTCAGCAGTAAATTATTTTATAATCAGGAAAAAAAATACATTTTAATAAGGAAATGGAAGAAATGATACTTTTTTTTTTTTAAAGTAGGCTCCATGCCCAATGTGGGGCTTGAACTCATGACCCCAAGATGAAGAGTCCACATGCGCCACTGACTGAGCCAGCCAGGGGCCCCAGGAATGATATTCTTTTTAAGAGCTCTCTAGAATTTTCTAAGTGTACTTCTTTAAAATATCTAAAATTATTCCCTACTTACTATTATCTAATTTTCCCACAAAAGAGAATGAAATACAGATAGAACTGAGAAGGTACCTCTTTGTTCTGTTTAAGTGACAAAGCCGACAGGTGACATTAAACCTGCTGACTGCACATTCAGTCCCATAACTCCTCAGATCTAACCACAGAACCCCCTAAAGGAAAACTTCTTACCACTTGGGCTTCGAAAAAGAACAGGTGCAGTCAAGTTGTCGGGGTCTTGAGGGGTGGCTTCCTGGACCATTTCATCACTGTCAGACTCTTCAGCCATGGCCTCTTCTGCTCCCTCATGCTGCCAACCCCCCTGCCCTGGCTCCTCAGTCTCAGCATCACTGCCCACCAGGCCAGAGTAACAGGCTCTCTCTTCCAAGCCATTACTGGGCAAGGCAATAACCTGGGCACTCATCAGGGCTTCCATCTCTTCAAAGAAGGGGCAGGTCTCAGGTGGGTGACCACTCTTGACTTTCCTATAACTCTTCTGGAGACCTTTGAACTTGGTCCGACATTGTTCAAGGGTCCGAAGGAAGCCAAACTCCCGGAGCCGCTCAGCCACAGCTCCATACACTTGGCTGTTTCGGTGACAGTTTCGGAGAGCCTCATAAAACTCAGTCTGACTGAGAATTGCAAGGAGAGTTCTGGTCTCTTCATAGCCCCAGTGCACACCTGCTACCTTCTCATCCTCAAAGCCCCAGTGATCCTGTTCCACCCAGGTCCTTCTCTCTCTCTTGGATGATAACAGATCAGCATGCATTTGTCTATCTCCTGTGTGACTGCCTCTTGAAAGTTCCTTCTCCTTGGAGCCCAGAGCAGGGACCAATGGCTCTCCTTGCTCCAATCTGGAGACCACACCGGATTTAGGAAATGGAAATCCTGCTTGCAGGGAAGCAAACAAAGGATATCATAATTTGGATTGATCATAAAAACACCTCTGAGTTCAGATCTGCCTTTTTTTTTTTTTTAATCCAAGAGGCTTTTATAAAGAAAGTGTCTAAGGAAGTATTTTCAGAAAGTTCAGTGGGTTGGAGAAAGTACACAAAACCTCAAATAATGAGAATATTTTCCAGTGCAGGGTGACAAGAGAGGAAAAGGTTCTGTTTGCGTGTTCAGAGCAAACAGTTATGCTCCATGTTGCTCCCTAGCCTTCCTCACCACTTACAGGCAGGTCTTGGCACTCCTGGGAACAGGCACCTCCTGTCTCCTGTAAGTTCTCTGCTTGGGGCTAGAAAACTAAACTCAAGAGAGAGAGGAGCAGGCGTGAAGGGGGGCGGGTGGGACTTCAACTCATCCATTTCCTTCACACTATCACCAAGTTCTAAAAGTTTTTCACTTTAGTATGTCCTCTGTTCCTCCGGCCACCATCCAAGTCTAGACTCCTTATCCTCTCACACCCAGATAACTGCAACAGTCACTGTCCTGCCTGACTCCAGGTTCTTGCTTCCTCAGTTCAAACACTATACTGTTGAACCTTAACCTGAATGCCTACCACGCACTATCCATTCATATCAGACTCCCCTCCAGAATGCAGCATACATTTATTCATCACTTTGTGCCTTTCCTTTAAGTCCCTCCTATCCAAATGGAACCCACTCTATGAGAAGCTATATTTGCCAAAGCCCCCCATGAGCCTTCCCTACTGCCCTCCCTCATCGCCCACTCTGCCAAACCCCTATTGTACTCACACAACTTGAGTAACAAGTCATTGTTTGGCATGGTTTCAATACAGTTAAGTTGAACACATATTGGCTTTCAATCACACCATAAGCTCTTTGAGAATAGGCACCTTTGCTTATTGCAGAGTACCTTGCAAGGCATTAGAATACATGTAGGTGTTCAATAACTGATTAATTCTGCAAGTCTCTATGTAGAATTGCATCTGAATTACTAAACAGGCCCTTACAAACTGCTGAGAAGGCTAGCATCTTAGACGATAAGATCAGAATTCAAAACAACCTCAAGTTAAATGATTAAAAAAACAAAAAACAAAAAAATGGAGTTCAACCAAGTATAAAGAAGAAAAACGAGTTCTACAAAATCAGGTACAACAATAAGCACTAGCCACAAAGACAATGGGAAAGCTGTAAGAGTCCTGGGAGTTACCAAGTAAACAACGATCACCAAATAATTAGTTGAGCTATACTGAAAGAGAAGGTAGTGAAATTCAAAAGTAAAATTCCTATTCTGCCTGTACCTACCAGGCCCCTCCCTGGAATAATATAATTTAGTTCTCCACAATTAACATAATATTTGGAAGACTTAAAGGTTCCAAGGGAGAATAACAAAAACTTAGTAAGTTTAAAGAATGGCACTTCTGGGGAAGAGCTTAAGGAAATAATATACAGTTTAATTTGGAGAAGGAAAATGACTGAAAGGAGGCTGTGCCTTCAAGTATAGAAAAGAATTTTTATCTAGAAAATACTGACCTAGTATCATCATTGCCAAGAGGAAATAAAATAGTTCCAATTCTGAAAAAAATTGGGGAGCCATCCTCTGGCAGATTCGTCAAGAAGAAATATGAGAATACTATAACAGAGGGCTAAACTACATACCTTCAGGAGGTCTCCAACAACTGCATACTCTACAATTTCAACTCAATTCCTAAAATCCCTTTCCCACTCACTATTCCCAACCCTACTTCCCAATTTAGAATGGCATCCTATCCTCCCATATGAATCTACTCCTCACCGCTCCTTTGAAAAGGTCTGAGCTTCTCCTTTGGATTCATCTGCTCCTGTGGTCTCAGGTCTGGGCTTCTTGCCCTCTCTTTCTTGGTTACACCCCTGGGCTGGGGTTCCACTGACTCCTGCCGAACACTTAATAACTCTCGTGATGATTTCAGGGGTGTCATCTTCTCCAAGCGCACTTCCTGCCCCTTCACAGAGACTGTGACCTAGAAACAACCCCCATTAATTGTCACTGCAAGGTTATAATGAGGGGCACTCCCAGAGGAGATTATTTAATACCCCAAAAGAGCTCATCCTCTTGGGACATGGCTAGGGTTGGGGGGAAGGGGAGAGGGTTTAACAGTGAACAAGGGTCTTTCTTACTCCACGAGCTTAGAGCAGCTGGAACTCCAGAAGGAAAAGATGAAATTAGTAAACCCAACTACAAGCTAAAAAATACTTCCCCTTTCTTCCCTCATAAGTAAAAACACCGTTAAACCATGAATAACTCATTGTGACAGGGTAGCAAAGGTACACCCAGGTAGCATCTCCAGACAAGTTCTATCTGAAAAAGTTACCTGTTCCAGGACCAGAAGAATGAGCATCACCAAAGGAGATTGTGCCCCTCTTTAAACCTGCCTATATCTTAATTGGGCCCTTTATCCTTGCCCCTTCCCAGTCACACACTTTAGAATTCCCCCTCCCTTCTCACCGAACTTCCAGGTCTTCCAGGCTCTCTTTCTAAATCTTCCACCAGAGCCACTGCCTCCTCTCCACTTTCTGGACATTGCTCCTGTACCCAATCCTGGATCTCCCCAGGTAAGATGGTCAGGAACTGCTCTAGCACCAACAATTCTACAATCTGCTCCTTGGTGCGCACCTCCGGCCTTAGCCAACGACAGCAAAGTTCCCAGAGTTGGCTGAAAGCCTCCCGGGGCCCAGCTACCTCCTGGTAGTGAAATCTCCTGAAGCGCTGTCGGAAGGTCTCAGAGTTAGGGCCATTCCCTCTCAGAGTGGGTTTGGCCATCATTCACAGCAGAAAGCAGCTCCCCTCCACTTAAGGGTTCGAGGGCTTACACCTATTTTCCCATGTCCTTGGAGAATCACCTGCAGATGAGTCTCTCACTGTAAGAAGAGTTTCTTCCTAGGGTAGAGAGAGATGGCACTATCAGAAGAAATATACTCATAGGTCTAAAGTCTCGCCAAGAGCTGGCCTGCTTTCCCATATACTCCACATGGCCATCTGAGGTAGCACCAACTTCAGGATAGCAAGCCAAAACTGAACATGAAGGAAAGAGACCTTTCAAAGGCTGCATTTCTGGGTGACTTCCACAGCAGCCCCGGGGAAGCAGCAGAGAATAAAGTACTGTCTGCTCTTCTTCCACCTCCCCCCAAATCTGATCCCATTTAGCTCCCCTGACCAATGTTGCAAACTGAGTTTGAACCATATGGGAAACCTGGAGCTTGAGAGGATCTAAAGGCAAGTCACCATCCTGCTGAAGGCAACAAAAAGCCCCTGTCCAGCGGGTCGCAGCTGATCTCTCCCAGTACCTCTGCAAGTCCTTCCAGAGGCCCTTTACATCCTCCCCGCCCCCTCAGACTCCACAACAACCAGTTCCCACCCGGGACAAAAATCAAGTACTGAATACTGGTCTTTGTTTTCCCTCACAGCAGAAGTAAACGATCAGCAACTGTTCGGGAATTATTGACGGGAAACCTCGCGCATTGGGAGGACTGGTTTTGGTTCCTGAAGAAGGGCCGGTGGGCGTAGGGAGTCACACACAGTTGGTGGAGACAGGGAGTCCGAGAGGGCAGTAGTAATGGGTCTTCTGATGACGAGTTCGGTTGCTGGCCAGGGGCTCGGAGGGCTGCGAGGTTCGCGGGAGTGGGGCTCAGCTCAAAGAGCGGCGGGTGCGGGATTCCGGCCTCTTTGTCTTCGCTCTCTCCGGCCAGGTCACTCTCGGAGCTGTCGTACAGTCCCTCCAGAGGCCTCCGACCAGGCCAAGGCGCCCTGAGAGCACCCTCCGACTACCCGTGGGGGCGTCTCCCTCTCGGGGCTGACCCTCAACCCACTTGCATTTCTGCCCCCGGGCCTGCCTCACCCTCTTAGGGTCGGGCCCTAACCCGGCTCTGCAGCCTCCCAGTCCACCTCTCAAACCGGAAGTCCGAACGGGCGCCTCGGGCGCCTCGGGCGCATGCGCAAGGGCAACTACGGAGACTCCTCCAGCAGAGCCCCTGCAGCAGCGAGTGAGTGAGCCCAGCCGAGCGCGGCACACTTCCGGGACGCGGCGCGCCTATCCCGTACCCTTTCCCTTCCACTCTTCCCGCAGTTGTCCTGCCACTTGGGATTCAGGACGAACAGCCTGTCCCAGGGGCCTGGGCGCTTGCACAGAACGCAGCATTCGCCTCCGTGGTCCTCTGGAGGGGCGCTGCAGGAGGGGGCGACGGATATAAGGACTCGAGATCCGCCGCGGGAATGATCCACGAACTACTCTTGGCTCTGAGCGGATACCCAGGGTCCATTTTCACGTGGAACAAGCGGAGTGGCCTCCAGGTACGGTCGGACTCAGAGCGCGGGAACTCGCGAGCGCATAATGGGCGTACCCAAGCCAATGCCCGGGGGAGGAGTTTGCGAGGGCGGGGGGTGGGGCTTGCAGAGGCTGAGGCGATTCGGAGGCGTGTCCCTAGACTGGTAATGGGGAAAGTGCGGGAGGGGGCCTTTGCGCGCGGTACCGCATCTGGAAAGGGCTGGGCCCAGGCTGGCGGATGGAAGGCCCGTGCCGGAGGGCCCCGCCTTCGGGACGGGGAGGGAGCTCGCGACCGGGCCTAAGGTTGAGGTGTCTGAGCGCGTGTTGCTGGGGAACTGGATGTAAGGCGAGTTTCACCCATTTTCACGCACCCATTTGCAGTGCTTTAAAGTGAGTTTTGAGAGCTCGTCCAAATACGTAGCGCCTAACATAGTAAGAGGTCAGCTACTTTTGTTGTCTGAAAAATGAATGAGAGTGTTTCCCTCATTACTCCTTTCGCTGGAAATTTCTCCACTAGGAGAATTTGGAAGGGAGGCTTTCACGTAACCAGAAATGTTTAAGGAGGAAGGGCTAGGTACTGTATGCATTATCTCATTCAATCTGCAGGATCACCTATCTCCATTTCACAGATCAACTTCCTGTATCTGGTAGCTAGTAATTAGCGAGCTTGGTCTTGAACCTCAGGCCTGCTTGGCTATGGTGTCTGAACCACTCTTTTCTGCTTTTTTTTTTATTATCCAGTCCTCTCAATAACTTAGTAACTTAGGTATTGTTAGCCCTTATTTACAAAAAAGCAAATTGAAGCTCAGAGAACTTGTGGCGGCTAGTCCTGGTAATGGCAAGATTTGAGTCTAACTCTGTCATATCACAGTCATGCCTATTCCAAACCAAGCAACAGATTCTGAACTATGGAGAACAAAGTGATAGTTACCAGAGGGAAGAGAAGTGGGGAGATGGGCTAAATAGGTGATGGGTATTATGGAGTGCCCTTGTGATGAGCACTGGGTGTCCTTATATTGTACACCTGAAACTAGTATTACACTTTATGTTAACTAACTGGAATTTAAATAAAAACTTTAAGAAAAAGTCATGCCTATTCCTATAAGAATTGCCAGTATAGGCTGCAGAAGAGCAGAAAAATTACATTCCTCTATAAAACCTATACATCAGATTCCTCTTGTTATTTATTTTCCCCTATAAAACTAACAATGGCAGGCATAAAGGAAGAAACTGTATAGGAAGTATTTGTGGGTGCTTGACTGAAGTAAAAAGATAAAGTATAGGAAGGATAGTTGCCTTCCTTTCTTTTTTATAAAAAAGTCTCAAGTCTCCATTTTCCTTATAAAAAAAATTTTTTTTAATACTTATTATTTATTTTTGAGAGAGAGAGAGAGAGAGAGAGAGAGTGGGGAGGGTCAGAGAGAGAGGGAGACACAAAATCTGAAGCAGGCTCCAGGCTCTGAGCTGTCAGCACAGAGCTCGATGCGGGGCTCAAACTCATGAACCGTAGGTAAGAGCCTGAGCTGAAGTCGGATGCTTAACAGATTGAGCCACCCAGGTGCCCCTGGATATTTTCCTTCTTAAGGTGTCAGCTTCAAAGTCACCCCAGAAAAATGTTCTCTGACCATCTCTTTAAGTATCCTCCCTAAGGCATGAGTGCCATTATTCTCCCTTACAACAACTTATTTCCCTTATAGGACTTATCACAGTTTATATTAGTTTTTACCTGTGTATAGTCTTTCTCCCACATAGGTTGCCCATAGCAGCGAAGACTACAGTGGTTTTCTTCATCTATGTAGCCAGCACAGTATCTGCCACTTGGTAGGTGTTCAGATATTTGTGGAAGAAAAGAAGACTACTAAAAACAGAAAATATTGATACATTCTGCAGTGTTTTCACATTTGAATAAAGGGAAAAATTGTCATGAATGCCTAATGTTGACAAAATTCATTTTATTGTAATACTGAATATGCGTACACCTTAACCTAAGTATAAGCTCAAATTTATTTGAGTGTAAACTCAATTTGTTGCTCTTAAAAAAAAACCTGTAAAACCAAATATTTTTACAAAGTAAACAAAACTACCAAATGGATGCACTCAAAATGACGTTAATCTAATGCACGGTTTCTCAGCCTGGTTTCTTTCTCATTGTTGACATTTCGGGCTGGATAATTCTTTGTTGGGGGTTGTGTCCTGCCTGTGCATTATAGGGTGTTAAGCAGCATTCATGGCCTCCACCCACTAGATGCCAGTAGTACCCCTTGAGTTGTAGCAATAAAAAATATCTGCAGATATTTATCAAATGGGGAAAAATTGCCTCTGAGAACCAGTGATCTAATGTGACATAACTATTGTTGTGCTGAAACTAAATCCCCAACATTGAGTTTAATAATAGTATGACAGCTGCAGATGTGGCTGCATATTCTGTTTTGACTTCAGTAAGTCTAGTATGGAGAATGCCTGTTCATGTAAGTAGGTTGCACCAGATGGTACCAATAAATTCAAGGTATTGTTTGCTGTTTCAGAATAATTAGACCTTGAACTTTTGTAAAACTCTGCCACCAAAGCACTGCTTAGAATTCCAGTTTTAATGGGAGCATCACTTGATAACTGGGTAGATCTGTGTTAATAATAAAAAATTACTGGGGCACCTGGATGGATCAGTTGGTTAAGCGTCTGACTTCGGCTCAGGTCATGATATTGCGGTCTGTGAGTTCACTGTGAGTTTGAGCTCCTCATCAGGCTCTGTGCTGACAACTCCAAGCCTGGAGCCTGCCTCAAGTTCTGTGTCTCCCTCTCTCTCTGCTCCTCCCCCACTCATGCTGTGTGTCTCTCTCTCTCTCTCTCTCTCAAAAATAAAAATAAACATAAAAATATTTTTTAAAAAGTAATAATAAAAAATTGCTTACGTGTATCAAGCACTTGCTATGTGCATGGCTTTACATGCATTAACATTTAACCTTCACAATTGTTATCTCCATGTTATGGGTATGAAAACTGAGGCACAGGCAGGTATTATAACTTGCCTAAGATTTCAAGCAAGTTATGAGGCAACTCATGGTGACTTCTTTTTTTTTTTTTTTCCTAAAGGCACAGGCAAGGCTTTACTGGGGGCTATAGATCCAGCCTGAAGGGACACATAGCACTAACAGAGTAGTTAGGCTGGCCTCCCAAAGACATTGTAAATTTTTTTTATTTTTTTTTATTATTTTTTTTTTTTATTTTTTTTTGAGAGAGAGACAGAGTGAGAGCAGGGGAGGAGCAGAGAGAGAGGAAGACACAGAATCTGAAACAAGCTCAGGACTCTGAGCTGTCAGCACAGAGCCTGATGTGGGGCTCAAACTCACAAACCTTGAGATCATGACCTGAACCCAAGTAGGGCACTTAGCTGACTGAGCCACCCAGGCACCCTCCAAAGACAGATTCTTAAGCATTTAAGTCATGTTACCTCATAAGTTATTAACTGGAAGATATGGTTAGCAGTGATATTAAAATCTGTGTTAAGTGGATTCCTAAACAAATTATTGTGGATTCAGTAACAGAAAAATTCTTCTTTGCCTATTTATTACTGCTTTTATTGTTATGTACAGATGGCATCCACGGGTGCACCTGGCTGGCTCAGTTAGAAGAGCATGTTACCCTTGATCTCGGGGTTGTTACTTAGAGCCCCACGTGGGGTATAGAGATTACCTAAATAAATAAAACTTTAAAAAAAGATAGCATCCACAGAATACAGTACTCGCAATATAAATATGCAGTATGTTAAGTTCTTTGGGGATAGTAACTACTTCTGATTTTGTTCCCTATTTAAACTAGATATGTTAACACTGTGCCTTTGATAAGTATGTGTTCATTAAAAGTTGGTTGAAGCTCCAGGGAAGATACACAATGGCCAATAAACAAATGAAAAGATTATCAATATAGCTGATCATTAGGGAAATGAAAATCAAAAGCACAATGAGATACTACTTCTTACCCATTAGAATGACTTTTATCAAAAAAACAAAATAGCAAGTGTTGGTGAGGTTGTGGAGAAATTAGAACCCTTGTATATTACTGGTGGGAATGTAAAATGGTTCAGGCCTGTGGAAGACGATGTGGTAACTCCTCAAAAAAATTAAACACAGAGTTACCAGATGATCCAACAACAATTTCACTTCTAGGTATACACTCAGAAGAAGTTAAAGAAGGGACTTAAACAAATATTTGTATACCCATGTTTATAGTATTAGTATTCACAATAGCCAAGGTAAAAATACAAGGGTAAAAGCAACTCACATGTCCCTTGACAGATGATTTGGATAAACAAAATGTGGCACAAACATACAGTGCAATATTTTTCAGTCTTAAAAAGGAAGGAAAAAAAAAAAAAGGAAGGAAATTCTCTTACGTGCTACAACATGGATGAAACTTGGAGACACTATGCTAAGTGAAAAAGCCAGTAATAAAAAGACAGATATTCTATTTCCAATCTTTGAAAGTACTTAGATTGGTCAGAAGTATAGAAACAAGAAATAGAAGGGTGGTTGCAAGGGGTTGGGGAAGGGGGAGGAATAATGGCTACAGAGTTTCAGTTTGGGAAAGTTAACTGGGGGTGGATGGTGGTGATAGATGCACAAGGTGTAAATAAATGCACTTAATGCCACAAAACTGTACATCTAAAGATGGCTAAAATGGTAAGTTTTATGGTATGGATATTTCACAGTTTGTGAAAAATTGGGGTTGAGAGGTGCCTGGGTGTCTCAGTTAAGCATCCAACTCTTGATTTCGTCTCAGATCACGATCTCACTGTTGTTGACATTGAGCCTTGCGTCAGGCTCTATGCTGACAGGGCAGAGCCTGCTTGGGATTCTCTGTCTCCTCTCTCTGCTCCTGCCCCACTCACATTCTCTCTCTCCTCTCAAAATAAAGAAGTAAACTTAAAAAAAAATGGGTTGAATAAATTCATTCTCCTACAACTTTTTTTTCTATTTTTGAAATGCTGTGAAACTTTATATAGCATAGTAGGTTATATTATGGCCTTTAATTAAAAATACCCAGTGAAATGAAATACCAAATATAAGTGAAAATATGAACACTACCTTTATATGTCCAGTTATGAGGTGCTTTTATAGATTATAGCATGTTACATTAATTTTACATTTTAATTGAAATGAAAATAAAATTTAAAATTTTATAGAGAGGGATACCTGGGTGGCTCAGTCGGTTATGTGTCTGACTTCAGCTCAGGTCATGATCTCACAATTCATGAGTTCAAGTCCTGCATCAGGCTCTGTGCTGATAGCTCTCAGCCTGGAGCCTGCTTCGGATTCTGTCTCCCCCTCTTTCTCTGCCCCTTCCCTGCTCATCCTCTGCCTCTCCCTCTCAAAAATAAGTAAACATTAAAAAGAATTAAAAAAAATTTATAGAGAATTTGCAGATCTTAAGAATATGAGAAACCCCTGAAGTCTGCAGATCCCAATTTGAGCAGTATCACTGGAGACCATTGAAATCACGTCCAAAACTCCAAATCCTGATAGGCCATGCCTAGAAGATTGCATGAGAAACAGGTAATAGTAGCTGCTGGTGGGGAGGTTGACCTGAGCCCAAATCAAGAATTGGACACTTTAACCAACTGAGCCACCCAAATGCCCCGACTGACTTATTTGTAATGTACAACATTTGATAGTGTTTGAATTCTTTACCATGTGTTACTACCTATTTCAGTCAACAACTAATTAGGTCAGGATGGGGAACAACACCTTTGTAGCAGTTTGGAATTTACCAAGCTTAAATGGGCATCTTGAGAAGGGAAATAAAAAGTAGTATTAAGTATTTGAAGCACCTCAAAGATAGGCAGGCATCAATGTTTTTAGACTGTTCCTCTTCCTGCAGGTGTCACAGGACTTCCCATTTCTCCATCCCAGTGAAACCAGCGTCCTGAATCGACTCTGCCGGCTGGGCACAGACTATATTCGCTTCACCGAGTTCATTGAACAGTACACGGGCCATGTGCAGCAGCAGGTAGGCTGCTGTTGTCAGGGAATGGACACCTCCAGAGGTCAGGAGCTATGTCAAGTTTTCAGTGAATCCAAACTTTGATGTGAAATAAGTCTCAAGATGTTATGAATGTCTCATCATTGGAATTATTCAAGTGAGGGCTAGGTAACTAGCTCAAACAAGGGAGAAAATATACACAGGGACCAATTTAGGCAGATTAGTATAAGAGGAAATATGCTTTGCCTGTGTTTTAGGAGACCTGAATTAAATCAGTTTGAGCTGGACCAGAGTTCCAGTTCCAGAGGTGAGATCATAAAGCATCATTTCAGATCTGTTTCCTCTTTTGCTTCTAACTACCTTAGTCGCACGGAGGCGATCAACTAAAATCTTTGTGTTTCACTTTTGTCATTTGTAAATAAAAGAGTTAAATCAGAGAAGGTGCTTGGCACATAGCAAGCACTTAATATATATTACCCATTAATTGGTGGGTTAATTGTAATTAATGGTGTAGAGGTCAAGGATTTGTGTCCTGCTGTATCACTGACTGGCCATAGTCTGCCTGGCGGTAACCTAATGCTCAGAAACTAGAGCTCAGTTACTTACCTATCAAATAGGGATAATAGTGCCTATCTCATAGTGTCAGAAAAAATAAATAAGGTAATTCATGCAAAGTGTTAGCACTCATATTTTTTTAAGGAGAGATTTTAAAGTTCCCCTTCGTTTTTAACTGTCTGTAATTCTGTCCGTGGTAAGTAAAAAGATTGCTGAATTGTATGACTCATTCAGTGACGACTATTTCCCACTTAAAACCATGATTCTGGTTGAGGAGGAAGGCAGGGACTTCTAGAAAGGAAAAGGAAAGTTTCCTGAAATAAGGTCAGTACCCTCTGTTATATAAGTTGGTTGTCAGGCCTTTGGTGGCCATCTGTAGGGCACAGGAGTTGGAGAATAATGCCTTGTATTTTCATCTCTGGGACAGGGATTCTGATTCTCTCAAATTGGTTTTTGCAAACATAAGCTAAATGTGAGGTGAAATCTAATCAATGCTATAAAATCAATATTAAAGAGGGCACATGAATTATCAGAGTTGGAACCTATACACACACACACGCACACACATTATGAAAAGGCCTCATTTTAATTTTTTGTATATAACATTTAATAGAAAAAAAAAATCTGCCCTGTATTCGTGTGACTATATGGATTTTATATAATATGTGAATTCTTACTTTCCTGAATTCTAAAGATAGCTGTAGTGCCTCTTTTTTTGGAACAGTAAAAAGCATACTTAATTTCTCTTTCATTTAGTGATAAATGAAGACATTCAGTTCTCTGGAATGCCATAAGATCAAAATAAAATTGGCTACTTGTAAGCCAATCTGTTCCATTTCATCCCATGCCCATGCTGGTCTTATTATAGCTGTGAACCTTTATCTTCAGGAACTGCTAGTATCCTTTGTGGCATCCCCTGACTACACTGTGCCTTTTAACCCCTGAGTCCAAGCTTCCTACCCCATTTGTTGTGGAATTCTGCTATTGTGTCTACGTCACCAGAGCCTGATCACCCAAATCAGTATGCAGCCAGAGAGGCCAATCATCATGGTCTCTAGTCCACTCCCTCTGCAGTTGCCCCGGTAAAACTACAAGAGGCTCTTAGAAAAAACTGCAGGTTTCCTGAAAGACAAGCCATATTTGTAAATTGGCTCTTAGTGAGAGTCTTATCACTCCCCATGTTGACTATCAGATTCATGCTCCTGATGAATTACCAGGCCAGGCAGGAGAAGGGATTTTAGAAGGAGGATTGAGGTGATTTTATTTATTCACTAAATATTTACCTTGTGTTCAAAGAACTGTGCTAGGAGCTGAAATACAAAGATGAATAAAGTGTGGGTCCTGCCTTCATGAAGTTCTTGGTCATGAGAGGAGGGCATATAAACAAAAGAACAATTCAGGCACTACATAGAGATGTTATGAAATCAACAAAGAGGGAGCGATTCGTTTCCTAGGGAGAGTTAGGAAGGGCTTTGAGAGAAGAGATGCTTGAGTTGGGTCCTGTAGGAAGAGTAGGCATTTGTCACAAAGATGAGTACAAGGTTATAAGTGGAACACATCCACATTCGTGGGGGTGAGAAATAGAAGCAAGGCACATTTGGTGAGCTGTGGGTAGTTTGGAAATGAGAATGTGAAGTTGGAAGCAGTAAAAGATAATTTTAGAGAGAGTTTAGGGCCCGAATGTAGAAATCATTGTATGCCACGTAGGGGAGTGGAGATGTTATTCTGGGGCAATGGGAAGCCACCAAAGGGATTTCAGCTGGAAGTGATAAGGTTAGTTGTAGAAAACCTTCACTGACAATATGAGGTTCTTTTTTTTTTTTTTTTAACATTTATTTTTTGAGAGACAGAGACATAGCATGAGCTGGAGAGGGGCAGAGAAAGAGGGAGTCACAGATTCCAAAGCAGGTTCCAGGCTCTGAGCTGTCAGCACAGAGCCTGATGCGGGGCTCAAACCCACAAACTGTGATATCATGACCTGAGCTGAAGTTGGACATTTAACCGACTGAGCTACCCAGGTGCCCCAATATGAGGTTCTACCTGGTTGTTTGTAACATGTAGGATGCTTGGGAAATTAAAATGTTATCACATCTTAAAAGGTCAGAACTCAAAATCGGCCTCTCTAGTCAGGCTTTCCTCTCACCGAAGCACTGCTTTGATGTGGAATTATTTAAGCAAAAACAATAATACTATTAAGGTATAATGTCTTCCTCAGGTTTTAGAGTCATTGCTGTGAGGTTTAATTCTCTTTGTTTGATTTCAGGATCACCATCCATCTCAGCAGGGCCAAGGTGGGTTACATGGAATCTACCTAAGGGCGTTCTGCACAGGACTGGATTCAGTTTTGCAGCCTTATCGCCAAGCACTGCTTGATTTGGAACAAGAGGTGAGAGAGGAGATTTGGGAACAACGTCTCTGGGACAGCAGATTAGGGCACATTCCTGAATTTGAAATACCCTTGGATGTGGTCAGATAGCTAAGAGAGAGCTGTTTTCTTCGTGGCTAGGGGGTAGGGTGTACTCTGTGATTGCCCAAGCCGTGATCAAAGTGGTGTGCAGATCATGGCAAAGGTATCAGAGCCCCTGTTTTTTTCTCACCTGAAAAATCAGAATTAATAATCCATAAACTATCAATTCTCCATAGCCTAAAATTAACACTGAGCCTATTCTCAGATTCCCATCTAGTTTTCAGAGATCAAATAGATTCGAGATGTCTCATATGGAGCCTTAATCACAGTGTTTTTTGTTGCAGTTCCTGGCTGACCCCCATCTGTCCATATCACATGTCAATTACTCTTTGGATCAGGTATGCTGTCCAAATAACAAAATGCCGGGGCGCCTGGGTGGCTTGGTCGGTTAAGCGTCCGACTCCGGCTCAGGTCATGATCTCACGGTCCGTGAGTTCGAGCCCCGCATCGGGCTCTGTGCTGACAGCTCAGAGCCTGGAGCCTGTTTCAGATTCTGTGTCTCCCTCTCTCTCTGCCCCTCCCCTGTTCATTCTCTGTCTCTCTCTGTCTCAAAAGTAAATAAATGTTAAAAAAAACAAAAAACAAACAAATAACAAAATGCCTTGAAATCTGTTGATATTGTTAGAATAATCTAACTTACAGGGTTCATGGCTGGCTCATTCAGTGGAACATGTGACTCTTGATCTTGGGGTTGTGAGTGTGAGCCCCATATTGGGCAGAGGGATTACTTAACCATAAAAAAATCTTAAAGAAAAAATGAGGAATTAAAAAAATAATCTAACTTGGGGCTCCTGGGTAGCTCAGTCAGTTAAACATCCAGCTCTTGGTTTTGGCTCAGGTCATGATCTCACGGTTTGTGAGTTTGAGCCCTGTATCGGGCTCTGTGCTGACAATGCAGAGCCTGTTTGGGATTCTCTCTCTCTCTCTCTCTCTCTCTCTCTCTGCCCCTCCCCTGCTCTCTCTCTCTCTCTCAAAAATAGATAAATAAAAACTTAAAAAAAAAAATCTAACTTAAGACATTAAGACATTCCTTCTGGATTCAGAGCTACGCATTTTATATGTTGTATGCTTTCCTAGATCAGAGCTGTTTGGAAAGCTCCAAATTTAGTTAAAATCTAATATCTGATATTAACACTCTATGTTGACTTCAATATTAACAATTATGTTAGCCTCAGAAATAGAAACTGCTTCTATCTGCCATTCTCCCTTTGCAGCCAACCCCCATATCAGCTTGCCCTCAGATACTGAATCTTGGCTGTTCTGTGCTATTGCCATCTTTATGTGATGTGGGACTATTTAGAAACAAAAGCGTTTCCTGAGCCAGTTCTCATTAATTATTCTCCTAATTATTCTCCACTTTGCAGTTCCAGCTCCTTTTCCCCTCTGTCATGGTTGTGGTAGAACAAATTAAAAGTCAAAAGGTAAGAACTTTCCTTTTTTATCTTTGCTGTGGGAAGTGCCAGGGATATAGTCATAATTAATTTCACCTTACATTCTTTTTTGAAGACCATAATCTTTAGTAATTTTTATTTATTCATTGTTTTTTTTTTAATAACGTCTGCTTGGGTATCATGCTAAATGCAAAAAATAAGCTGTCGCTCTGCCCTTAAGCACCTCCTGATCCAGAGGGTGAGGGTGATGTTAATAGATGTACCCTGGTAAGAGGATTCTGTCTGGTAAGAGAAAAATGCTAGGGGTGATATTTGAAAGTGAGAGCATTTTGCATTAAGGATTTGGGATTGTTGGATATGGATCTTAAGAAGCAGAAAGTTAATCTTCAGAAAGAATAATACATTTAGGTTAGGGTGCTAATTCTTTTCTAAGAATTAGATCATTGGGTAAAACCCAGATGTTTCTTTTATTAAATACGCCTATTACCACAAGTTTTTATTACATGCACTGAAAAGTCAGGGTCCCCAATACCAGAAGAATGTCTTTTCTGAATGGAGTTAATAATTGAGGGATAAATGCTTTGAGATTTCACATTAGAAGAAGAATCTGCAAGTCCATAATTGGATGAGAAAAGACAAATGGATTAAATATGTTTAACCCTGTTTTGTTTTTAAACTGTTGTAATTGTGCCTTAGCTTATTAGGAGTCTTCACCTTGATAAATATAACTAGCTAACTACTTAATTTGCCAGGTTGCCGCTTCATTTTTTTGCTGTATAAGTGTAGAAGTTTTCACTGTGCTGTGTTCATTAGGAGCCAGCAAAGCCAGTGAGGGAGGTGCTGTTTGGCCCTTCAAAGCTGATTACCCTCATCAATTAATATTCAGCTTTTATTGTGCATTTACTGTACACCAGGCACTATGCTAAGTGTTTCACGTACTTCATCACATTCAGTTTTCTAAGGGGTCAGGTAGGTTAGGGAATGTGCTTAGGGTCACATGGATGGTAGGAAATAGTAGGGCTGGGATCTAAACCCGGCTCTGACTCGAAAGACTATGCTCTTAACCGCTCCCCTAAACTGTCCCTCCACCCCCCACCCCCGCCCCCTGGGTTGGAGAGGTCCTTCTAGGTACATGGAGGTAGTGTAAGGGTTGCATGCTTAGCTGCACATCTCGGTTGACGTTCAGATTCCACCGACCACAGGAAGGAGAGTAGAAACTGAGTAGTGGGGTTGGAGATGGGCAAACCTTCCTTCTTGCCAAGGTGGTGGTAGAGAAGCCAGTGTGTTCTGCCTCTACAGAGTTCAAACATGAGGTGGTCAAGAGCATGGGCCGGGGTGAGAACTGGGATGATAGCAAACAGACACAAAGGGATTCCTTTAGAGTGATGGAAATGTTATAAAACTAGATTACGGCGATGGTTGTACACACTGTAAAATTTACTAAAAGTTGTTGAGCGGTACACTTAATTCTGGGTGTATTTTATGGTATATAAATTATACCTCAATAAAGGAGTTTTAAAAAGAGAGACAGAAGGACATAGAAAGAAGCAGCAGATTTTTTTGAAAACTGTATACCTTAGAGCATGAGTTAGGCCTTAATCTGAAATAAAGAGCTTTCTTCTTAGCTTGGAATTTTAACTCTGAATGATTCTGGTTTCTCTAGTGCAGTAGAATCACCTGGAATAGATGGTTAAAACCACGTGGCTGGGCCCTGCCACAGGGATTCTGATTCAGTAAGCCTGGAGTTGGTCCCAAGAATTTCCATTTCTTACAAACTCCCTGGTGCTGCTGCTGCTGCTGCTGGGGGCATATGGATGGGGTGGGGAAGAGTAAGTAGAGTGGAGGTCCATATTTTATAGAATAACTGTTGTGATACTGTGATCTATAATAAATATAGGGTGGCCCCTGGGTGGCTCAGTGGTTAAGCGCCAGACTCTTGATTTCCACTCAGGTCATGGTCTCACAGTCGTGAGACTCTCCCTCTGCCCCTCCCCTGCTAGTGCTCTTTCTCAAAAAAAAAAAAAAAAATTATATACATCTCATCTTCATCCCCTTTCTGGCATGTAGCTTCTAAAACCTTTGGCATTTCCTAAGTGATAAGAATGATAAAGGTGTCTTGGTATTCATAATTAGCCACACCTGAGTCTATGGTAATTAAGTGACTTTTGGAAAGCACCTAAGGATTGGCTGGTTGTCAGGGGAAACAAGCATTTGATTGGAGGATTGGGACCTTCATACCCCTGACCTCTGCGGAGAGGAAAGGGGCTGGAGGTTGAGTTCAGTCACCAGCAGTCAGTGATTTAATCAATTGTGCCCATGAAGTGAAGCCTCCATAAAAATCTGAAAGGGCTGGTTTCAGAGAACTTGTAGGTCGCTGAACCAGAACACTTCTGGCTACAATGCTAGGCCCACGCTCTACGGGGACAGAAGCTCCTTTGTTTGGAACCTCACACTATGCATTTCTTCGTCTGGCTGTTGATTCATATCTTTAGTATGCTTTTTAATAAACAGGTAATCTAGTGACTAAACAGATTTTCTGAGTTCTGTGGGCCGCTCTAGCAAGCTAATGGAATCCAAGGAAAGGGTTGTGGGAACCTCTGATTTTATCAGCCAGTCAGCCCTGGGCTTGAGATTGGTGTTAGAAGTGGAGGGGAGGTCTTGTGGGACTGACCCCTTCACCTGTGGAATTTGATGATGTTCTGGTAGTGTCAGAATTGAGTTGAATTGTAGGACACCCAGCCAGTGTTAAAGAATTGCTTTGTGGTGTTGGGAAAACCGCCCCTGCACACTTTGGAATTAGAGTCAAAATCAGAATTCTCTGTAGATCTTTAGCCTCATTATCTGCTGGATGTGCTCTCTGGATTGAATACCGAATATGAGTTTGTCCCATGCGAACTGTGAAAATGGAATCCAGTTTGACAAGTTTGTATTTTGCACAGATTCATGGTTGTCAAATCCTGGAAACGGTATACAAACACAGCTGCGGAGGTTTGCCCCCTGTTCGAAGTGCACTAGAAAAGTAAGTCATGGCTTAATTGGGGGCAGGGTTGGGTGATCAAGTGACTTGACTTTGCACTTGTTTCATTTTCAGGTCATCTCAGGTTTCCCTCTGGGAAAAGTTAAGACCAGGATAGAAAAGACCCATGTATGATGGCTCAGAAACTGCAAAAAGAATGTTAGGAAGTGTTGACGATCAAAGCTAGAATCTAGTCACCTAGATGACCTTGAAGCAGTGCTCTTTAATTTGGGGATATCATTATCCTTGGAGAATTTCTATTACATGTGTCAGATAATGTAGCTGTACCTAAACTGTGTGTGTTTTGAGTAGCTGGCATTTTATATCAAGATCCTTAAAAATGTTTATAATCCCATTATGCCATTCTTAGGAATTTTATCCTAACACCTATTCAAAAGAAGAAAATAACCATATGCAGAAACATTCACTGGAATGTTGTCTGTTTTATCAGGACATTAGGAAACTACCAGCAGCAGAAGAAAGCTAAATAAAGGTATATTCACTTGATGGTCTATAAAGGTAAAATTAAAACTAAAAATACTATAAATATAAACACTGTCAAAATCTGCAAAAGGAAACTTCCCAGAACATGCTTCAGGGACTTAGTTCTCTATTATTGGGCCTTTTTTTTTCCCTAATAAAAGAATTGCATTTTGATTGTAGAAAATACAGACCTGTAAAGAGAAGAAATAGATTTTCTAATCTTTGAGATACCCAATATAACTTTCACTGTATATATATTCTCTACGGTTTCTCTATACATATACATAGTTTTATGCATGGAATATAAAATCTTACATAGATCCTGTGATTAAGTGCATGTTTGTTATATATTTGCAAGACCAAATTTTATAGACCAAGTACTCGAATGTACTAAATGTAAATTTTTATTTTTTAACTATTTTTTTAATGTTTATTTATTTTTGAGAGACCGAGACCAGCATGAGTGGGGGAGTGGCAGAGAGAGAAGGAGACACAGAATCCGAGGCAGGCTTCAGGCTGTGAGCTGTCAGCACAGAACCCGATGCGGGGCTCGAACTTAGGAACTGTGAGATCATGACCTGAGCCAAAGTAGGAAGCTTAACTGACTGAGCCACCCAGGCACCCCCCTCCACCTGATTTGATTTTTTAACGATAGATTCCATTCAGTTAGCTTATTATAAATAGCAGACTCAAGCTCTTTTCATTTCTCCCCAAGTTATTTTGAAATTTTCAGATCTACAAAAATTTGAAAGAACAGTATAGTAAACACTGTATATCCTTCAGTTTCACCAGTTGTTAACATTTGGCCACATTTGATTTCTTTTTCTTTTTCCCCTCTGTATGGACTGTGAAATATATATATGTAAATATATATAAACATACACACATGCACGCCATGTGTGCTAAATCATTTGAGAGTAATCACAGATACAATGCTTAACTTGTAAATACTTCAGCTTGTATCTCTTTAGAAAAAAGGCTTATATAACTTCAATTGGTTTATATAACCTCAATACCATATTATAGCCAAAAAAGTTAATGTTAATTCAACAATATATTATCCAAAAATAAATCTGAATTTCTCCAGTTGTCCCCCAAAAGTCTTTTACCCTTGTTCTTTTTTGCACTCCCGGATGGAGTCTGCCTTTTCCTGTGGCTTTTTGCAGCCACCTCTTTTTAGTCCCCTTTAATTTGGAACAGTGCCCTTCCTTGCCTTTTTAATCTTTTGATGACATTGACATTTTAAGAGTCCTAACCAGTCCATTTTAGAGGCACATTTTCAGGGTGCCTGGGTGGCTCATTCAGTTAAGCGTCCAACTTCAGCTCAGATCATGATCTCACAGCTCATGAGTTCAAGCCCTGCATCGGGCCCTCTGCTGATGGTGCAGAGCCTGCTTTGGATTCTCAGTCTCCCTCTTTACTTCTCTGTCCCTCCCCCATTCACACACTCTCGCTCACTCTTTCTCTCAAAAATAAGTAAACATTAAAAAAAAAAACACAGGCACATTTTCCTCTTTGTAACTAAGATGTTATCTGGGGAGTGATCCTTTAAGACCATGAGAATGTCCCATTCTCCAACAACCTTTCTGCATCTTGAAGGATTATAGCATTGTAGGAGATATACCTGCCTCTCGCATAGTGCATCTACTCTCCATATGTGACTCCAACAAAAATAAAACAAATTTAATACTGTGTTAGCCAGACTCTTATAAGCACATTTAATTTTAACAAGAATCCTTAGTTTTGGAACTCCTCCACACAAAAGGAGGAAAGAAAATGTGCCTCTTCTAAAAACCCAGCAGAACACTTACTGAACATTCAGACTTCAGCATGTAGGCTACAAGTGTGGAAATTTAATCGCTGAGTTCATCCACAAACATTTAAATTAAAATAGCACAATTATTTTTAGCCTAATTGGTCATTTCCCTTCTGAGTCATCAGACCTCTGTTTGTCCTGTCGCAGTTTAGAGCATGGTCTCCGTGCAGATGTAGGCTTCAATGTCTGCGAAGTGGACTTCTAAGGCTCCTGCTTTTCTCTCCACTCAGGATCCTGGCCGTGTGTCATGGGGTCATGTATAAGCAGCTCTCAGCCTGGATGCTCCATGGACTCCTCCTGGACCAGCACGAAGAGTTCTTTATCAAACAGGGTCCTTCTTCTGGGAATGTCAGTGCCCAGCCAGAAGAGGACGAGGAGGATCTGGGCATTGGGGGACTGACAGGAAAACAGTTGAGAGAACTCCAGGACTTGGTGAGAACATGGCAAGAAGTCTGGCGTACTCCTGCCCGAGTCAGAGAAGTTGTCAGCTAGATGACCTTTTGGAGATTTCTACCCTTGTCCCCAGCTCATCAGAGTCGAAGCACCTTTCAGAAATTCTTTAGACACAAACACTTGAACTTGGCTTTATCTTAACTGCATTCTTAATACCTAACTTAATGGGAGACTACAAAATAGAAAATATATTTGTGAGATTCCTTTGTTTCCCCTTGTCCCAGTATATGCATTTATGAGGTTAATGAGTCTTTTCAGGTAGTTGTGTAGTTACCCTATAGCTTTTAAGTGCAGCTTAGAGTTTCCATTAGAGTACTAAAAGTCCTATATTGTCTTTATTCATCCATCGATCTATTTATTCATTCATTTATCCTGCTACAGCATTTTATTGAATGCCTGTTATAGGCCAGGCACTGTTCTAGGAGAGTTACTGGGTGTTTAACTGAGTAGATGAATAAAAGGTAGCTGGGGCGCCTGGGTGGCTCAGTCGGTTAAGCGTACGACTTCGGCTCAGGTCATGATCTCGCGGTCCGTGAGTTCGAGCCCCGCGTCGGGTTCTGTGCTGACAGCTCAGAGCCTGGAGCCTGTTTGAGATTCTGTGTCTCCCTCTCTCTCTGACCCTCCCCCATTCATGCTCTGTCTCTCTCTGTCGCAAAAATAAATGTTAAAAAAAAAAATTAAAAAAAAAAAGGTAGCAGACCCTATGCTTAAGGAGCTTATTGTTTAGTGGAAGACCTAGAAAAATAAACAGTGACATTAAAGTGTACAAAGTGCTCTGGAAAGAGCAAGTATGGGTATTCTCAGAACTTAGAGTAGCTAGAGAAGGCTTTTCAGTGGAATGTATGTCTAAATTGCAAAGAGTTTGGAAGGAGAGGTTAAGAAACGTTCTAGGCAGAGGGAAGGATGTGTACAAAGTACAGAGACCATGAAAGACCTGGCTTATTTGAGGAACCAGTAGTAATACAATTGAAATGGTCAAGTAAAAGCTGAAATACAAAGTACAAGGGACAATGGAGGAGAGGGGGGAAGTAGTAATCGATGAAACTGTTGAGGTAAGATCATGAAAGCCCTTGTCATCAATGGGAAGGTATTTAGACTTGAACCTCAAAAGAGCTTGGAGCTAGTGAAGAATTTTCAGCAAGAGGTCAACACAATGAGACTTTATGATAGATGACTCTGGACACTGTGTGGGGAAATTGTTTTTTAAAAAATCAAGGGTCGCCTGGGTGGCTCAGTCCTTTGAGCGTCCAACTCTTGATCTCAGCTCAGGTCATGAGCTCATGATTTATGAAATCAAGCCCTGCATCAGGGTCTGCGCTGATGGTGCAGAGCCTGCTTGGGATTCTCTCCCTCCCTCTCTCTCTGCCCCTCCCCTGCTCATGCTCTTTCTCTCTCTCTCTTTCTGTGTAAATAAATAAACATTAAAAAAAATTAAGACTAGCAGCAGGGAGGTCAGTTAGGAGAATGTTGGGGACACTCAAGTGAAAGATAATAGTGGCCTAAACTGAGGGTAGTAACAGTAAATATGGAAAAGAATAGAGAGGCTTGAGAGAGACTTAGCAGGTGGAATGGGTAGGCTTTAGTGTTTGGATAGGAGTCCAGAAGGAAGAGTCAAGAATGATACCTAAGTTTCTGCCTTCAGTGGCTAGGCAGGCAGAGATGATAAGGAATGTATATGGCAAATACCGGGGGAAAGAAGATGGTTCCAGTATTGGACATGTTGAGTTTGAGGTACTTGCAGGAAATGTTCAGTGGGCTGAGCCTGGAGCTCATGAGAACAGTCTAGCTTGAAGATAAAGATTAAGGAGTCATCAGCATATAGACGTTTTTAACCTGGGGCCCCTGGGTGGCTTCAGGAGGTTCTGTGAAATGTATGTTAGTATAACTGTCTCAAAGTTCCATAGCGTTTATAATGCAGAGTCCTATGATGTAAAAAGACTAGAAATACCTGTTATAATGATCAATTCAGTGACAGAAGAAGATGTGATTGTCTAAGAAGAGTGAGGAGAACAAGAGGAAAAGAGAGTCTGGGCAGTCCCCTGAGGACTGCCAGCACTGGAGCACAAACCAGAAAGGGTAAACGGCAGAGCTCAAAGTCAGGATTGTGGAGCCCAGAGTTCTTGCTGGGAGCTGGAGGATAAGGATCAAGTTCAAAGCAAGTCTGTGTGTGTCAGAGTTAGCTGGAGAGCTTATTAAAACACTGATGGATGTCTAGGCCTCATCTGCCAGGCTGTCCTAGATCTGGGGAGGGGCTTGAAAATTTGCATTTCTAACAGAGTTTCCTAGTAACAAGTTTCCAGCTGATGCTGCTGGACCACGAGCTACAGTTGGAGAACCACTTGGCTAAATGACTTGGGTTACAAACTAGTAAAGAGCTGAGGGGTGCCTGAGTGGCTCAGTCTGTTAAGCATCCGACTTTGGCTCAGGTCATGATTTCACGGTTCATGTGTTCGACTCCCATGTTGGGCTCTGTGCTGACAGCTCAGAGCCTGGAGCCTGCTTCAGATTCTGTCTTCCTCTCTCTCTCTGTCTCTCTCTCTGTCCCTCGCCCTCCTCTCTCTGTCAAAAATAAACAAAACAAAACAAAAAAAAAAGTGGGCAGAGCAAGCATATGTACAAGACGATAAAGTCCCTACAGGTAAGGAAGCAGAATTCCTGACCTACTGTACAGGGTTTTACATAGTAAAGGCAGAGTGAGGACTAAAATCCTCATGTTAAAAACAACCACAGTGATTTCCGCCATGTTCTCTCACTATCTGAAAATGGAAATGTAATCATCTCTCTAGTGGTAATTTAGGCATTCAGATTTAGGCATTCAGACTTCATTTTAAAGTCCTTCTAGAAAATATAAGTCATGGGTTGGGAGAATTAGTGATGTTTTCTTGCTTTCCTCTTCTTCATACATCATGTCTGCTACGGATTATTTCCTGGAGTAGCGCCTGATAGAGGAAGAGAACATGCTGGCACCATCTCTAAAACAGTTTTCCCTACGAGTGGAGATTTTGCCATCCTACATTCCAGTGAGGGTTGCTGAAAAAATCCTGTTTGTTGGAGAATCTGTCCAGATGTTTGAGAACCAAAATGTAAACCTGACTAGGAAAGGTAAGAGTCTGATTGGCCAATATACCGTCTTCAAAGGCCCTTTTTCATATTGCGTGGCCCCAAAGAATGCTCGGTCAGAGTGAGTGGCTGGTAAAGTTTAGGTACCGAGTTTGCAGCACCATTATAGGCTTACTTGAGAAGCGTCTGACCGGATTGTAAATCCTTGCCTGTCCCACCGCTCTCTGCCTTCCTTTGAAGGTGCCTTCCTGTTTTGCAGGATCCATTTTGAAGAACCAGGAGGACACCTTTGCTGCAGAACTTCATCGGCTCAAGCAGCAGCCACTCTTCAGCCTGGTGGACTTCGAGCAGGTGGTGGATCGTATTCGTAGTACTGTGGCCGAGGTTTGTATTTCACGGTATATTTGCTTAGCGAGAAAACAGACTAGTTCCCCACAAACTGAGTACTTTTGTTGCTTCTTGATGTGATTAGAACTCAGCTTGGAGGGAATTATTTGAGAGAGTTGAAGGGCAAGAAGTTTTTTTTGGTTTTTTTTTTTAACGTTTATTTTTGAGAGAGAGACACAGAGCATGAGTGGGGGAGGGGCAGAGAGAGAGGGAGACACAGAATCCGAAGCAGGCTCCAGGCTCTGAGCTGTCAGCACAGAGCCCAACACGGGACTTGAACTCAGGAACTGTGAGATCATGACCTGAGCCGAAGTTGGACACTTAACCAACTGAGCCACCTGGGCACCCCAAGAAGTTTTTAATGATAGAGGCAGAGCTGCTTTAGTCTTTTCACACCCAACAGGAGTTCGCTAGTTAGCTACTTAAATTGAATAAAGAGAGGGCTCGCTTTCAATTTCAGACAGTTAGCATTTGGAATCTGTCAATATAGTTGGCAGGAACTGCAAAGAATCAAATGATTCTGGGTAAATTTAGCATCTCACTTACATTTTAGATGGCTTTACTGCTAACTCTTTCATTTAGGGATATAATGATCTTATGAGGAATGCAGAACAAGTATTATTTTTCCATGAAAGCTAACTTGTCCAGTGTTGCACAGTAAGTAACAAAGGTGACATCAAAACAGGTCTTGTGACTCCTATTCAGTGTTCTTTTTTTTTTTTTTTTAATGTTTATTTTTGAGAGTGAGAGAGACAGAGCATGAGTCGGGGAGGGACAGAGAGAGGGAGACACAAAATCTGAAGCAGGCTCCAGGCTCTGAGCTGCCAGCACAGAGCTCAATGCAGAGCTTGAACTCACGGATTGCAAGATCATGACCTGAGCTGAAGTCGGCCACTTAACTGACTGAGCCACCCAGGCATCCCCTACTTCAGGGTTCTTAAGTAAATTGTGCTTCATCCACCATCTTAAATTGTGACCAATGATTTTTCGAATGGGCATCTGTTCTGTGGCTTAAAATAAAATTTGGCTCCCAGGTGTGTGATAATGTGAAATGAGATCTTTAGTCAGACAACTGTTTTGTTTGCTATATTAGTGGTTTTCAAGTTTGGCTGTGGATGGAACTGCTTTGGAAAATCTTAAAACATGGATTTGTATCAAATCCTCACCTCCAGAGCTGCTGACTTAGAGATCTACATCGAGAGGGAGGGAGTAGATAATAGTATCAATACCATCCAACTAGACAACCAACCAGCAAACCACTGCAGGTGATTGTGAAGTGTACCCAGTGCGCTGCGGTATCTAGAACTGCTAAGAAGTTTGGCATCAGATATCCTCACATTGGAAACATAGTAATCAATCATGAATAGGATTTCCTTTTCCAGTTACTATCTCAAAAATTCTGGGCATGGGAGACAGAGCTGTGATGTAGACGGAATATTAGATCTTAAGATATCACTTCATTTGATTCTTTGTGGGCAACTAAAGATCTACATGCTTCTGTCCCTTCATAATTTCAAGGTATTGCCCCTCCTCAATCTGTAACTAGAGCAGCTCTAGTCTAAGGGACACTTTATTTTATTAAATCTATTTCTGTTCTCTTATTATTCTTGTGATAACTCTGGAATTCATGAAGGAAAGTAAAACCTTAATAATACAAGATTTCAAAAATGGTTTTTTTCTTGTGAAATCTGAAATGCAGATACTGCTAGACATTACATTTCCAGTTTGTAAAAAATGATAGACAAAGAACTGAAGTTCAGACTCTTTGAAGTCTTTTAGAATTGCAGCTAATAGGCTTTTTTGTAAGGTATTACCCTAATAATAACAATTTATAGTAATGAAAATAGTTTCCTTTTTAGAAGGAAAAAGGGGGGAATGTCTCACAAATACATATCATACTCGTCCCTTTTTTTCTTTCCTTCTTGATTTTTTTAGAAAGTATACACACTATATGAATTTATTTATATAAAGTTCAAAAACAGTTAATACAAAGTTTAATATAAATGTCCAAGTGCAGAACTAATCTGTTGTTAGATGTCAGGATCATATCTGACCTTGATCAATGGGAAGGGTAGGAATAGGGTTCTCAGGGTGCTGCTTATACAGATGTGTTCAGTTTGTGAAAATTCTCTGAGCTGTAAACTTCTGATTTGTGTGCTTTTCTGTATGTAGTTTTAGTACTTCAGTGAAAAGATTTTTAAAATTAATTCCTACATATGTAATGGTTTGTTATTTTAATTTTTTTGTTAGCTACAGTTTTTATGTAGAGAAGTGGCAGTATTGATTTTTGTGCGTGGATCTTCTGCCTGACCTCTTAAGGTCTTTTTTTAGTTCTCATAGTTTGTTGATTTTTCTGAGTAATGATTGTATCGTTTGCAAGTAAGATTTACTTCCAATTTTAGGCTTTTGCTTTTGTTTTTTTTTTTTCTGACAGTCTTGGATTTCTAATACTACATTAAACAGCTGGAGTGGTAGTTGATACAAACTGTGTGGAGGCAATGCTAGTAAGAGGCGATGATGAGCATTTTCGATATGTTGGCTCTTAAAGGTCATGTACCTACAATTTCTGTGTTACTCCAATGTTTGCTGAGGGCCTTTGGCACATAAGTTTATCATGTTAAAAAAAAAAAAACTTTCTTCTTCCTAGTTTGCTATGAGTTTTTATCATAAATAGATGATGAATTTTATCAACTGCATTTTCTATGTCAATTATGGTGGTTTCTTGCTCGGAGTTCTTTTTCTCCTTTAGGCTACTCATATGGTAAATTGTGGATTAGGTTTTCAGATGTTGAATCTTCCTGAGATAAACTGTACTTGAACATTTTATTTTTTTAATACACTGTTGGATTTGGTTAGCCAGTACAGTACTTGGAATTTTTGCATCTATGTTTACTAGTGAAATTAGACTATTCCTGTTTTGTTCTCATGTGGTTGTGGAATAAAGACTAGAAACCTCATGAAATGAGCGAGGCATCTATCACTCTTTTCTATTTTCTAGAATAATTAATAGAAGACAGGAGTTATTACCGAAAGTTGGATTGAATTTACCTGAAAGATTATCTAAGCTAGTTGTTCAAGGGGAAATCTTTACCAATTCAGTGTATTTAAATCTATGTTAATCTGTTCAAGATCATTATTTGTCATACTAGTCTTGGTATTTTCTCCTTTTCTAGGAAGACCCATTTCATCTAGATTTAATTTTTTAGAAAATCTGTGTTTAACTATGCGTTTTATTTTGTATTTTCTTTTAATCTTTTACTGTTGAGTCCTGCTAATCTTTTTGAAGAACCACCTTGTGTTTTTATTACCTTCTTTTCCCCTCTGTTTCATTGATATCTGCCTTTATTTTTTTTTTTCTTGGTTTTTTGTTTTTGTTTTCTGTTACTCACTACTAATTTCCAGGGTTGAAAACTTGACTTTTCTATTTGTAACCCTTATATCCTAGGTAATCTATATAAAGCTTTCTATATTGCTTTGACTGTGTCTCACAACTTTTTTGCATGGAGTGTATACATTAACATCCTTTTCTAAATAATTTTAAAAAAAATTTTTTTAATGTTTATTTATTTTTGAGAGAGAAAAACAGACAAAGCATGAATGAGGGAAGGGCAGAGAGGGAGAAACAGAACTTGAAGCAGGCTCCAGGATCTGAGCTGTCAGCACAGAGCCTGAGTGGGGTTTGAACCCACAAACTGCAAGATCATGACCTGAGCTGAAGTCGGACGCTTAACCGACTGAGCCACACAGGCTCCCCTAAATATTTTTTTTATTTATTTTGAGAAGAATATGGAATGCTTCACGAATTTGTGTGTCATCCTTGCACAGGGGCCATGCTAATCTTCGCTATCATTCCAATTTTAGTGTATGTGCTGCTGAAGCGAGCACTCTTCAGTAATTTCTGATTTTCTTTTTAACCCCAGGAATTTATTAAGCTTTGATTTTTATTGCGGTACAGTTGGAAAACATAGTCTATAGATTGGTCCTTCGGAGTTGAATGAGGCTTCCTTTATGGATTGACGTTGGGCCCGTTTTTTGTTTTTAGGTTTTAGTTCTGCATGTGCTCAGCGAGTGTATAGTCGGTGAGTCTAGAGTTCTCTGCATGTTCTAATGCCTCATTTCCAGGCTATATGTTAGGTGTGTGCCTATTTCTGGTGAATATATATTTATTTATTGTTTTTCCTTTTATGTATAGATTATGTACTCTTTATCACTTACGATATATATTCATATATATTAAGTATGTATATATATATATGTATGTTTTGTTTTTTTTTAAGGTAGGTGCCACGCCTAGTGTGGGAGACCAGCTCATGGCCCTGAGGTGCCAAGACCTGAGCTGAAATCAAGAATTAGGAGCTTAACCGACTGAGCCACCCAGGCTCCCCTTAAATATATATTTTTTACTTAAATTCTATTTTATTAGTTAAGATCATTACCCAGCTTTCATTAGTTACCTCATATCTTCTTCCATCCTTTATTTTCAACACTTTTTACCCTCCTTGCTCCCAAGCAGCCACTGAACCACTTTCTGTCACTATAGATTAGTTTGCATTTTCTAGAATTTATAAAAGTGGAGTCAAACAATAGGTGCTCTTTTGGGGGAAGAGGTGGGTCAGGCTGCTTTTCTCATGATTATTTTGAGATTAATCCATGTTGCATGTATCACTAGTTTCATTCCTTTTTTTTTTTTTTTTTCAACGTTTATTTGTTTTGAGAGAGAATGTGTGTGCCCGAGTCGGGGAAGGACAGAGAGGGAGAGAGAGAATCCCAAGTCAGGGCTTGAACGCACAAACCTGGAGTTCATGACCTGAGCCGAATTCAAGAGTCGGGCACTTAACCAACTGAGACACCTAGGTGTCCTTGTACAAAATCATTCTTTTTAGAAGTTTTCATTGGAATGGAATTTTATCCCTGTTATGTATATTTTTTTCACAGCATCTCTGGAAGCTGATGGTGGAAGAGTCAGATTTACTGGGTCAGCTGAAGGTAATAGCTTAGCTGTCTTTTAACTCTTGAAATGATGCTGGTGGGCAGTGACTCATTCTTTAGGCTGTCTGACGAGCACTGGTGGCCTGTACCTAGACGTCCTGAGTGTTCATCACATGTTCTCATCCAAGAACACAAACTCTACCTAATTTTACAAATGTCTAGAGTATAAAGGTTTGGGTGTTTATTTTCTTCTGGCATAATATTGTGTTGTCATTGAATAAATGATACCGAAGACACACCCATTGTCCTGCCTTGAGGAATTGCTAAGTATGCCCCTTTGACATGTCAAAAGCCTGTATCCTTTTTAGGTTGGGCTTAACTGATGAGATTGGAGATTTTCTGTGTAATTAGGCTAGTAAGGAGCTCCTGGCCATGCTGCATTACTGGATTGTAAATTGAAATTCTTTCCACAGATCATCAAAGACTTTTACCTTCTGGGACGCGGAGAACTGTTTCAGGCCTTCATTGACACAGCTCAACACATGTTAAAAACACCACCCACTGCAGTAACTGAACATGGTGATTGCCCTGTGGGCCTGAGAATGACCACTGTACTGAAATTGCTGCTAAACTGTTTAGTTTGTTCCACATAAGAGCAGCCTGGCGAGTTACGGAGCCATGTTTCCAAAGACAGAAGGCCTTTCAGGTGGGCTGTACATGGAGGTCATTGGGAGTAGCCTCTTGACCCTTCCTGGAAGAGTGGGCACAAATCAGGTATTTTATCAGATTATAGTCCTACCTTCCTTATGGGGCATATCAGGACTTAATGCCACGTGTATTAGAAATCTTTAGGTTGTGAATGATGGAAACTTAAACTGAACTAACCCAGGTAGAAAAGAGAAATGTATTTGCTATTATATTTGTAACTCCAGTGGGATAGGAGTATAGCTGGGCCTCAGAACAATTGAGGGACTAAAACTAGGGACTTGAATACTGCTAGAATTCTCTTTACTATATCTTGTCTGTGCCTCTTTCATGCCATTTGATGGCCTTCCAGTCCCCTTTGGAAACATGGCAACAGTTCCCAGGAACTACTTCAGTGTCTACTGGAGGAACCAAATCCAGTCTTTCTGGAGCAAATTGTAAGATTCCAGGAAAGGGTTTTGATTAGCCTAGTCCAGATCATATACATACCCCTGCATCAAAGATGGCAGACATTAAGATACGCCTCCTTCAGTGAAGTGTTCACCCTGGACTAATGGGAATGCTCACCGTTCCCATTCAGACTACATGAGGAGAGTCGGGTAAGGATCAGAATCAAAAAAAGAAAATAGGAAACCGACAGGGTTACCATTTTTCTAACTCTGTAAAACAAGAGATGTCCACTCTACTCACATCAGACTTTTTTCATCACAGATATCAGAAAACCCAATTCAAAATCATGTAAAGGGGAAGGAAAATTTATTGACTTTCATAAATGAGAAGGTCAGAGTATGATGGCTTTAGGCAAAGTCCGATCCAGTGGCTTACACGATGCCTTCAGGACTTGGTGTCATTCTATCTTTCACTTCTGCCTTTTTTCACAGACAGGCTTGCTCCATATGGTAGCAAGATGGCCTCCAGCCAAGCTCACATCCTGCTAAGGCCTTGTTTATCTCAAAACAAAAACAAAAACAATAACAAAAAAACCTCTTTCAATCTGAATAGAACCTCTGCATTGGCCTGGCTTGAGTCATGTTCACATCCCTAAACAAAATAGTATAACAAGGTAGAGAATTACATTCCATTTGATCATGCCTGCATCACCTGTTTACCCTAGAATCGGGTATTGTCAGCCCCACTGAACTACATGGATAATGCTGGGAGGGGTGATTCTCCAAGGAAAATTGGGTGCTGCTAACAGCAGCAGGAGGAGGAATGCATGCTTAGTGACGCTAAAGCAACCCGTTTACACTGTGTCCTGCTGTGTCAGGCAGGCTAGAGGAGACGTGGAAAGCCGGTGGCATCTGGGTCTGTCACATAGCCTAGCATTCTCATCAGCCCATGTGCTCTTTCAGATGTGAATGTGGCCTTCCAGCAGTCTGCACATAAGGTATTGCTGGATGATGACAACCTTCTCCCTCTGTTGCACTTGACGATTGAGTATCATGGAAAGGACCATAAAGGTTTGCTGCTCTTTCTTAGATCTTTCTGCTCTTACTGGTCATTGTCTGTTCTCTCATCTCTGCTTCCATCCACCTCCACAGAAACCATATCATTTCTGACCTTAGAAGTCACCTTGTCTGGTACCCTGTTTCATATGGGAGAAAAAGGAAGTCCAGAGAGGCTAAGTGGGACGCCCAGGCCATGATTTTCTTTTCGTTTTCGTCCCGCTGCTGGAAAGCTCTATTTATTTCCAGCCACCAGACTTTAAAAGAATCTAAAAGTCCTCCTAGAGAATCTCCCACAGAATTTCCTTGCCTTCTGCAAGTCCCTTTTTGTCCACTTTATGCTTCTGACGTTGCAGGCTCAAGTGAGCGCTCACTTCATGAATGTGACTCACCTTGCGGAAGCTGTGGTTCTAGGTTAGCAAAGCTGTCTTTTTTCTTCTTAACAGATGCTGCTCAGGCGAGAGAAGGGCCTTCTCGGGAAACTTCTCCCCGGGAAGCCCCTGCATCTGGCTGGGCAGCCCTAGGTCTCTCCTACAAAGTGCAATGGCCACTGCACATTCTCTTCACCCCTGCTGTTCTGGAAAAGTGAGTACTTATGAATTTCTCACAGGTAGATATCACCTACCTTACTTCCAAGGGTGGAAATGATCAGGAATAGAATTGGTGGGAGCAAGATAACCACCCAGCTGGTGGTTGTAAACAATTTGTAAATCGGGGGTTGCAAACTGAGACGCCTTCATGGACTGGACAGAAGACAGTAGGGAGTAGTGGGGACAGGGATGAACAAGAGGGTCAAACCCTTCAAACCATCAATATGGTAGTGGTGGTGTTGGTGTTTGTTTTTAAGATTTTATTTTTTAAGTAATCTCTATACCCAACTTGGGGCTTGAACTTAAAACCCTGAGATCAAGAGTTGCGTACTCTACCAACTGAAACAGGTCACCTCTGCTTTTTTAAAAAATTTTTATTCTTTATTTAAAGTTTATTTATTTTGAGAGATGGCACACACAATGTGGGGAGGGGGAAAGGAGAGAGGGAAGAGAGAATCCCAAGCAGGCTCCTCACTGTCCATGTAGAGCCCAATTTCAGGCTCAAACTCAGGAACCCTGAGATCATGACCTGAGCGGAAATCAAGAATCGGACGCTTAACCTACTGAGCCATCCAGGCACCCCTGCTGCTGTCTTGTAAGTTCCAAGATAAGCAGTTTACAGGCTGCCAGTTTGTGACCCGGGAAGATGCAATCTTGGGTACCACATGGAGAATCTGGCCTTCGTTAATTCCATCAGACTAGCAAGTTGCCTCCCTAACTTTTGTAATATTTTGTTGATCTTCTTGGGAAGAGTTTCCAAGTCCAAGTGTTTGCTGCAGACTTGAGCCACCTCCGTAACCCCCCTGGAGAAGCAGTGGGGACAGCTAAGCTAAGGGGTAGAATGAAGGAGCTGGACCAAGGTGGTGAGAGACTTTTGGATCAGCTCTGTTCTTTATCCTGAGAGCTTGCCACGTGCTATTGCTCTACTCTGTCAGGACCTCATGTCTCCAAGCCAGGGAACGAGAGCTCTAGGGGAAGGGAGGTGGGAGAAGCATGCTTGGCTGGTGGTGGCCTGTGAAATCCGCCCCCACAGCATTTTAGGAATTTCTCAAATCCTATTACGGGATAGGGCACTGGCCCCTACCCTGGTTGGAGGATGGAGGCCATTGTCCTCGGGCTAGATGAACGGAGAAAAGGAAATAAATGAAGAAAAGGGCCTCACTTCATCTCTCTGCTCCTGTTCACAACCTTGTCTACTTTTTGGGGTAAAGAAGCTTGCAGTATGGAGAACAGGCATGAACTGGAAAAGACAAGGCTGGTTGAGGGAGATTTCTGTGGCAGGTTCAGAGCCCACAGCACACCTAAGTAAGCTGCATGGACCTTGTCCAAAGAGCCTCCACAGCTCCCAGTGTCCCACAGGCAAACAGTCCATTTACCTCCTCACATATCAGGCTGTGAACACCCTTGAAGAAATCAATCTCCGATGTATTTTTAAAAATTTTTAATTATGAAAATTTCCAAATGTATACAAAAGTATGGACTATAATCGCTCATGTATACCTTATCAAGCTTCAGTAACCATCAACATTATGCTATTTGTTTTATCTTTTTTTTCCCGCTAGAGGCTTTATAAAGCAAATCCCAGACATGTCATTTCACTCCCATCACTCTGCAATTCAGAAAAGGCATGTTTTGAATGTAACGACAATGCACTTATCACACCCAGTAAAATTGACAGTAAGTCCTTATCTGATATCTGGTCCACATGGAAATGTTCACAGTTATCCACAAATGTCTTTTTTTTTTTTTTTTTTTTTTTTTTTTTTTTAACAAATGTCTTTTTATGTTTGGGTTTGTTCAAATCAGAATCCAATCAAGGTATACTATTTTTACTATGTTCCATTAGAAATAGATGATTTTAAGTGTTTACTTATTTTTGAGAGAGACAGAGAGCGTGAGCTGGGGAGGGGCAGAGAGAGAGGGAGACACAGAATCTGAATCAGGTTCCAGGTTCTGAGCTATCAGCACAGAGCCCGACGTGGGGCTCAAACTCGTGAATCATGAAATCATGACCTGAGCTGAAGTCAGATGCTTAACTAAGCCATCCACGTGCCCCAGGAATAGATGATTTTAAAAACCAAATCAGATTGGTTTCTGCAAGCCTTCCTACGAACAAGTAAATTTATCTGGTTCTGCTAGGAATCAGCTGTCCTTCTCATGTGTCTTCTTGTGCAAGGCAACTAGCCCCTGAGCTTGCTGTGAGGCAGGAGATAGAGCTCAGTGAGGGAGCCTTCGATTGTGTTCTCTCTTCTTTGGGACAAGAGAGTCAAATAACTAAAATCCTTGTTTCCTAACATATTTTTATTATTGGTCCATATAAGACCCTCCTTCCTTTTTATACATAACCATAAAACCACTTCCCAGCACCAAAGCTGGAACACTGATAGTAACGTCCTTCTGCCTCTGTGGTCTTTCCCAGTCCCACTCCCTTGGCTCCCCGAGCCCAAGGTGACCCCTCTCCTAACATTCACGTTTTCTATCCTGTTTATATTTAGTTTTATAACATCTATATATATATTCCCCCAAAGTATGCTTTTTTTCTACTTGGTTGTTTTAAGCATTAATAAAAAAGTATATCAGGGGCGCCTGGATGGCTCAGTCAGTTAAACATCCGACTCTTGATTTCTGCTCAGGTCATGATCCCACAGTTCCTAGATTTGAGCCCCATGTTGGGCTCCACGTTGACAGTGCAGAGCCTGCTTGGGATCTCTTTCCCTCAAAAATAAACATTTTAAAAAGGGTATCAGGCTATATGTAATCTGAGATTTAGCTTTTTTATTCAAAATCACATTGCTAGGGGTGTTCTTGAGTTGTACAGCTGAAGCGCATTACTCTGACAGCTCTGTAAGGTTCCATCGTAGAAATTAAAGCACAGTTAGTTCATCCCCACCCTCCAGCCATTCTCATTTCCTTCCTGCCCCATGGGGGAGAGGTGGCCAGCAGGTGAGGTGGGGAGTGAAGCCCCTCTCTGGAACAGCTGGCGGGACGTGTCTGCCCCAGGTACAACGTCGTCTTCAAGTACCTGCTGAGCGTGCGCCGGGTGCAGGCTGAGCTGCAGCACTGCTGGGCCCTGCAGATGCAGCGCAAGCACCTCAAGTCCAACCAGACCGACGCGGTCAAGTGGCGCCTGAGAAACCACATGGCATTCTTGGTGGACAATCTGCAGTACTATCTCCAGGTCTGTGCCGAGGGATGAAGAGAAGGAAGGGGTGGGAACAGAAGCCTGGGAGGTTGACGGCGGTTCCTGAAGTGGGACTGCCATCCTGCACGGGATGAAATGCTGGCGTTTGAGAGAATTCGTAGGTTCTATCTCTGGGTTGGGAGGGGTTCTTGGCGGCATTTTAGAGGAAAGTGGGAATAAATGGAGGAAGGATGAGGAATTTAGGGTTCTTACCACCAGTGCAGGATTTAACTTTTGTTGACTTGACCCTTTTTATAGTTTGCTAGAACGTCTGGAAGGACTTAACTAAAGGGAGAAGGTGGAGGGGATGTGGCAGGAGGCGGGAGGGATCTGTCAGAACTTTGGAGGCCATGAGGTATTAGGCAGATAAAGTTCTATAAGGCCAGGCAACATCAGGGGGTCTTTGGTCAGTCTTAAAGTGGTCTGAATAGGAGAAAGAGGAGTGGGGGCAAAGAATTTCTAGTTCAGACCATCGGCATCTTAGTGTCCCTGAGTGCTTAGCATATGCAAAGTACTGACAGTATTTGTGTTTAACTGTCCATCAGGTAGATGTGCTGGAGTCTCAGTTCTCACAGCTGCTGCATCAAATCAACTCCACCCGAGACTTCGAAAGCATCCGATTGGCTCACGACCACTTCCTTAGCAACTTGCTGGCTCAGTCCTTTATCTTGTTGAAACCTGTAAGTAGGGCTGTTGGTTTCCTCAGACTGCTTCTAGCCCGACTGTTCCCTTAGATCCTGAGTTGCCAGGATGCGGAGCTATCCTTAAGCAATTGTTCGATCTCCATTTTTAACAAGTTAAAGCAAAACTAAAAGGGAATTTTAAAAGGGAACTTAAATGTCTTTAAATCTCTGAAATATTATATCCCGGGATGTGGTGAGCAGCTATAGAAGAATATGTGCTCAACCCTCATAAGGAAGGATTTAGAGGAATTTAAGAAACGTTTCTGTGACACCACAGAAAGGCTAACAAAAAGCATAGAGTACTTAGGTTTTCAGAAATCTTTAGGGTCAGGATTGACCAACTGAGAGTTGTTTTCACATACAGCTGGAGTAGTGTCTCCCCCTCTGAGTACGTATGTGTGTATATACATATGTTCATCTCCTTCAGGGTAGTTATTCTCAACCTTGGCCACACATGGGAATCACCCGGAAGCTTTAAAAAACCTAGGACCCAGAGCACTTAGAGTCTCTGGAGTGAAACCCAGACACCAGTATTTTTTAAAACTCACAAGTAGATTCTAATTCCAGAATAAAAAGCGGAAAGATTGAAAGGACCCCTCAGAGTTTCTATGGTTATTTAGGTTACACAGATTACACTTCATCTGTGATGTCAGCCAGTTTTATCCCTCAGTTGTGCCACACCACAAACACTACTTGTCTTTTGTTTTGCTATTTGGAGCTATTTTTGCTGCACTAAGGGAGAGTGAGTTACATGGATGCCACTCCCAAGGGTTCTTTCTGTGAACTGACAACACCAGGAACCACTGTCACCAGTAGATTGTCCTCGTCTGGCATGCGTGCATCCTTGGGAAAAGCAGAATTTCAGAGCAGGTGGTCACCATTAGATATTTATTGAGTGCTTACTTTATGCAAGGCACTGGGGATACAAAGAGGTATAAGTCATGGCTCTGCCCTTAAGGAGCTCACAATCTAGTTGGAGAAACAGAACATACATACATACACAGATCAGTAACAACACAGGTGGCCTCAACAAGAGAGCAGTACACATAATATAGAGAGAGAAGCAGGGGGTCACTAAAGAGTACATGGGGAAGGGAGTGCTCTGCTGAGAAGGTAGAACTTGAACTGTATTAAGGAGAGTGTCCCGGGCACAGGGAACAACACTGAAAGCAAAGCTCAGGGCAGGAGCACACTTGGTGGGTCCAAGAAACGATGACAAGTTCACTGTGGCTAGAATGGAGGTTTTGTGCAGGAGTGACTAAGAGAATGACAGCATCTTTGCCAGGAAGGGAAGTTTGTTTTACACACGTTGCATTTTGAGGGGCTGGCAGGACTTGCATGTGACATTGTCTCTCCTGAGGTCAAAGAATGGGAGTAAGGTAGCTCTTAGATTGTTTTCCCAAATCTTTAATTTCATGGATGCATCTACCTCTTTTTCCTAATACCGCCTCTTTCCTGGGTAGGTGTTTCACTGCCTGAATGAAATCCTAGATCTCTGTCACAGCTTTTGCTCGCTGGTCAGTCAGAACCTGGGCCCACTGGATGAACGTGGGGCTGCCCAGCTGAGCATCCTGGTGAAGGTGAGTCTGCTGGCCACTTGGCGGTGTGCAGCCCTGTCCAAAGGATAGAGGTTGTTTTGCCAATGGGGAATCACGATCTTTCCCTCTGAGTCAATAAGGCATTTTCCCAATAATTACATACATACAGAAATAACAAGATACAGAGATAAAAATGTTGCTGTCAGTTCACTTTAAAGCAGCTAATTTGCCATCTCAACATTCAAAAATAGCTCAGCCCTGAATCTTTTCTTCAGCCCACAAACACACATGGCTTTGTTTTCACATTCTACCCAACCTCCTTACTTCCTTGAACTAACTCCGTTTCACTGAGATTGTGATTATCCGACGGGAACAAAACCACGCAGCTCTCCCCACCCCCACTGTACCACAGAACATATTAACTTGAAAGCAGATGCTAACTTCCTCCTGAGAATGAGCGTGTACTTTCACAGAAAGTCATGCAATCTATGGGTTCTGTACGAAGAAGAGTTTTAGGAGCTAACAGAGGTGAGGATGTAGGAAGGCCAGCTGGTGCTGTAGACTTTTGGGTAAGACTCTTTCAGGGAACCGCCCTCCCTGCCTCACTCCACAGGGACAGTTGGTGAGTCTGAGAGGAATGGCAGCGTGGGTCCTTCTCTCTGCAGGGCTTTAGCCGCCAGTCGTCACTCCTATTTAAGATTCTCTCCAGCGTTCGCAATCATCAGATCAACTCAGATTTGGCTCAACTACTCTTACGACTAGATTATAACAAATACTACACCCAGGCTGGTGGAACTCTGGGCAGGTAGGAGCAAGCCCTGGGGAACTCGGTGGACTGTGTGTGTGTGTGTGTGTGTGTGTGTGTGTGTGGCTTTTTAACGAGTTGTAATTCCAGAGCTAGGAGGCTCTAGCCACGGTCTCATCCAAATAGCCTCATTTTATAAACAGACTAAGGCTCAGAGAGAAAAAGGGCTGCATCTGATCATCTTTAATAATTTTAATGAAGCTTATTTTCCAGTAAAAGCCATCATCATAGTAACATACTAAAATCCCTGATGCGGAGATGGGTGTTTAGGTCTTGTCTGGGCTGATGCCCTGCTGGGAAGCAGTGTGGCTGTGGTTCCCAGTTCTGACATGAACTAGCTGTGCAGCCGCAGTCCCCTGCCTGCCTCACCAGCCCCCAGCTTCCAAGTCTGGGAAAGGTAACTGCCCCTTGTAATTCTTTTCTTTTCAGTTGAATAGATTTTGTGGTGGTTAGCTTTTCTCAGAGGCCTGTCCTATTCAAAAACACGTTATTGTTCTCCTTTTTCTCTTTCTCATATGTCCTCAAGCAGATTTCTCCTAAGCGATTTTAGAAGAGTCAAACTTAAGTTTTAAGATGACATTATGTAGATCACAGGTTGCCCTGATTCATATTTCTTTGAAGAAAAGCTCAGGAAAGCATATTTGATGAGGCTCTTTTTTTCTTTCAGTTTCGGGATGTGAAAACATCTGGTTCACAAACTAACAGGCCCATCATGTTCCCAAATCTGTGACAGAAGATTCAGAACACTCCAGCCTTTCAACAAATGCCTGCAGACTACTGAGGGCTCTACCTTTTTCTGCTAGAAGCAATACTACTGAACACCCGTGGGCACAAATGCTTCCCATGTGGAAGGGTCTGCCCTACCTTAGGGGAGTTCATCACTCACCCACCATGGAAGACATGTGGTGTCAGCTCTCCCTCTGCCGGCCTTGCCAGATCCAGTCCACGGAGAACATCCGTGGGGCACATCCATGCATTGAGCACCTGCTATGCGCCTAGGTACTGTTCAAGCTGCGAGACCCAGCAGTAAGAACTCCCACTCATCTCACGCTGGTAAAAGGGCAATCCTAGCTATTGACAACGTATTAAAGTAGTATTCTAACAAAGAAAAAAGGGTCCTTAAGAAAACTGAGGTCAAATTCTTAAGATTTCAAGTACTGAAAATTATAGGTCTAATTATCCCCTCTTAGAAGAACCATAGGAGTTGAGGTTCTCCTAACCTGGCCCAACCATTACTGGTAATTATTAATGTTCATATTGGTGTGAACCAAAATACTCATTGAACAACTCCCTCCATACTGAACAAGAATGCAGCAATCCAGCGTCAGTCTGTAACTACTGAATCTGGTTCTTATCTCTGTACCTTCTACCACATACTACGTCCTATTTCCTACAGTTGTGTGCTGAGGATGACCCCTTCCACTGCTGCCTGTGGAGAAGTTAGCAAACCATGGCCTGCCACCTGTTGGTGTAAATAAAGTTTTATCGGAACCCAGCCACGCTCATTTGTTTACCTATTGTCTGTGATCGCTTTCGTGCCATCATGGCACAGGTGAGTACTTGTGACACATCAAATAGCCCAAGAAGCCTAAAATACTTCCTAACTGGCAGGAAAAAGTTTTTAACCCCTGCTTTAGAGAATGAGAGGACAGCAGCAGGGCTGATGCTAGAGGTAGGGAAGGAACAGCTTCTAGTAACTATGACAGGAATAACAGTTAAAAAAGGTTGGACCTCTGACTACAACTTCTGCCATTTCCAAATGTTGTCACTGTGTTTCTCCTGTTGATCCTTGCACAAAGTCATCCCATCAAGCTTATAGTCACTGCCCTTTCAGAGCAACTGGTGCTTTTTCCTTTTTAGGAAAAAGTACAGTACCCACAAGTCAGCTGTCAGGTCAATTTTAAATAGAGATTTTTTTAATTGCCAGGAAACTTAAGAGCTATGCTCAATTCCATTCAGCTTTAGCTACAACTATTGATCTGGACCTACTGTAAAATTAGGTTTTGGGAAGCATCTAATTTTAAACAGCCCAGGATAACCTTTCGACAATGATGGCACGGAAAAATTTTAAATTCACTTGTTATTTTCCTTGGCAAGCTGTCCTCCACTACGAACAAACCTATTGAAAACCACAGAGAAGGTACCACATGTTGGTCTTGCTATTTGTTCTGCGATTAAGTTCAAAGAAATGGATGAAGAAATCCCAGTTACTACAACCAAAGAGATTCAACATTTATTTTATCATAAAAGTCCAGCAAATAAAACTATATACAAGATCCATGCAAGGAATCCAGTTACACACAAGACACATTTAAAACCTGGTTAAAACACAATCTCCACAACAGGGAATAAAATCGGTTAAGACCAATATCCTTAGTGAGAAACATAATCGTGTTTATATTTTGGATGCTGCTTGAATCCAATTCTCTCCCCAACAATGAGGCACTGGATCACCCACTCTTGTGACACCACAGGCAGCTGCAATGCTTCAGCACACTTCAGCACCGAGGCTGGGCATGAGGGATCCGTCACCACCACATCAAATACCCCTAAAGCAATATCTGCAGGAAGCAGGGGAAGATGAGGAAAGGAGACTCAATTTAGCCTTCCATTAAAGATGTGCCAGTATGGTGCACTGTGCCCAAACTCCAGCCCTTTATATCAGTGTTACTGATCACAACCCAAAGAGAAAAGCTGTAATCACTGTATGCTAACCTTGTAGAATTATTTATAAATACACCATTGGACACCAGCAGAAGCATAGAGCCTCCCCCCTAGTGGCTCCTGAAGGTGGTGCCTTTCTAAGAGAAGAAACACGGATATGGTCAACCTAACAGACCACAGGGCCTAACACTTATGGGTCGAAGGACATCCTTGGAGCAGTAACACCACATACGCTTTCCAGGTACCTTTGTTATGGGCACTTGAATGGTGCTGCTTCACGGAGGCTGCCCCCCCAGTCATGAGGATCTCAGACCAGAGCTCGAGGAAGTTCTGCTGTTGGTCTGACACCAAGAGTACCTTCAGATTGTGGAAAGGGTTTTCACGGGGTTGCCTACAAAGGAGTCAGAGACACAGCACCTTGGAATTAGAAAAGACCCTAACGTGACAGGTTACATCCAACAACGTGTGAATATTTTCAAAAGCCCTGCATTACGGTACCACTCCCCCTTCTCTTCTCCTATGAATCGTGTATTCTCTGGGATTCTAGCCTTCTAATACATCCCTTCTGCTGTCCAGGTTTGTCCTGGGACTAAGAATAAAATGCCTTGCTTGAAATTCAGTCCCCTAACCTTAGAGGTCAAGAACACTGAACCTACATGGAAATCCTCACACATCTTCAAAAGGTCCTTAACCAGGGTACCTGTGGACATAAACTAGATGAACTACTAAAATAAACTCACTCAAGTTCTCTAATTTATCCTATGATCATTCTAATTTCTAGAAACACTCTCACCTTGATTCTCCTCACTCCAAGAGCTTGCTGTCTTCCTGCCTACCATTCTAGATAGGCTCTCAAATACTCACCAATCCAGAATTCTCTGCTCCTCAAGGCTATACCCAGCAGGCAGCAAATAATTGCGGTAATTCTGGAGCTGGTTGGCATGGCAACTATCATGGACCCAGACATGAGACACACAAGGAATCCCACTGGCAAGGCACAAGAAATACTTCCGGGTTCGACAATGCTGATCTGCAATTAGGAGACACTGGTAGGCTGTGTTACACTGGAAGAAAAGGAACAGAAGCAATGGGTCTGGTTACTTCTACAGAAAGCCCCTGAATAGCAGCCCTTAATCACAGAGAATAGATCTGAACACTTCTAAAATACCACCCAAAATGTGATTTTTTTTTTTTTTTTTTTTTAGAGCACATGTGCGAACTGGAGAGGAGCAGAGGCAGAGAGAGAGAGAGAGACGATCTTAAGCAGACTTCATGCTCAATGCAGAGTCCGCGGTGGGGCTCAATCCCATGACCCTGGGATCAATACCTGAGCCAAAATCAAGCTCAACCAACTGAGCCACCCAGATGTCCCTGAACCTATCCTTCTACCCAAGGTCGCCTTTCTCAATGAAAGGCCCACAGGCTTCCTTAGATGTTCTCCCTGCCTCACCTGCAGGTTTCTGGGGGCCTAAACCCTCAAGGGACCACCCAATCCCAGATATTCAACCTTGTAGGCAGAGAATCAGCAACACTCTAATAGGGATTTCTATTAAACAAATTTTAACCTACTTTTGTCCCAAGAATAGAATCACAGCCTTTAACAAGAAGGGGTCTAACTTCTCTTCATTACAACCTTCTCTTCATTACACCCATGTAAAAATTCTAGTTCATGCAACAACTTTGTGGCAGTTTCCCAGTTCCTCAACTGTCTACCTGGTGTACCCAACCTCTCCATCCCCTCCCCCTCAGACTCTTCTCATTACTGCCCTTTTGGGAAGCTACACAAAGAAACTCCTCACCTGGGCTTCATTGAAGTCTTCAAGAATATAGCCAGCTCCTGCTCGAAGCTGGGATTCTGTATACTGCTTGTTGAAAGGAGGAATTTCTAAAAATTCTATTTAAAAAAATAACCAAGATAATAATTACTAGTTAGTTTTGTATTTACTACTTTAAGCCTGCCTCTTGCTGCCTCCTTTGACACTCCCAGCTAGCTCCATAGCACTATATCCTAAAGACAGGTCGAGAGCTTTCCCATGGGTCAGAAAGAGATCTGTCATGAGCACTATAAAATGCTGCCAAAAGCAGGGACAAGAGCAGAAAGGGTGGGAAAGATGAGAAATGGGGGTAGGTCCTAAACCCCAAAACATCAAAGGTTTCTGTACCAAGTCATGGGACTGTTAACAGGGATCGACACACAACCAGTTCCCATGGTAATGTACTCCAATTTGAATAACCCTTACCATCAGGAAGTTGTTCCTTAGGACTACCCTAAATGTCTCCTGCAAACTAAGCCCATTTCCTCTAATTCTGCCTGATGTGGAGATGAAGAATAGCTGATTAGCACTTTTTGTAACAAAGCCTTCAAATTCCCCCTTCATCAGAATTTTTTACCCCTTGTACACTAAAACTCTGAAGAACCAGAATACTCAAAGAAAGTAGGGTTTCTACAATGTAGCTGATTAAGTGAAGGCTAGCCAGAAAAATCCTATTTCAACCTTTTTATTGAAAACTATCTACCTTTGATGATCTTGAAGTACCTCAGGACACTGAACATCAATGACTGCTTTACAGTCTTGAGGGTGAAGTAGAAGTTATGAGAGATGAGGCTGAAGCTGTAATGACCCTAGGCAATTAGAAATTGCTTCTTTTGACCAAATATCTGCTCCTCTCATATATAAATAACACATTAAAAAAGAAAAGACAAAAAAAAAAAAAAAGGCAAGACATTAGAGATTTTAGTTAATTAGGAGTTCTGAGAAATTAAGTTCTAATGAACTTATCACAAATAAAAAACCCAACCAAATTCATAAGAGTTTAGTGCCAAGACCATTCCCTTCCCCCTCACGCCCAGTGGTAACTGACAGAACAGAACCTGTGCAGACAGGCCAGGCCTGTGGTGCCCTCCTTACTGATGGAGCCACCCACAAGCGCTGACGCCCCACACTCAGTCCTCTACACCTCTAGTGAGGACTGGCCAGCCTATTCATGTCCATTGCTCTGTCCTTGACTACACATTCTCACGTTCCTCTTAAAATGAAAACTCAAACTAGAAACTTTACATGGTTATAAAACACTCAGATGAGAGCAGGACTATTTCTGTTTCATCACTGTATCCTTTTGATCCATCTCAATACACATTTGTCACAATTCTCAGTACCAACACTACTGCTGAGTCGCTCCCGGGGCCTCTCATGGCCCTTTATTTTCCCCAAGACTTCTATTTTATGTCTGCTTAATCCAGGTCTGTTTCCAGTCTTACCCTAGATTTTAATCCCCAATTATATTTCCCAATTATATTTCCTTGCTCCTGTGTAATCAAATATTACCCTGTCTAGGCAGCAGTCCATTCCTCTACTTTTTCTCATTTTGGATTTCATTTTATTTGTGATTTATGAGTGGCCCTGCCTGACCTGAGGTTAAAATGAACAGGTTTTTAATTCCATCATCTAAAATCAAGGATGAAGATACTAAATAAACCCAACTCTAGAGTCAATCCCTATGGCTGATGGGTCCCCGATAGTGTACCTCCTAACAATACCAGGTGCCATATTCTTAACTCATTAATAAATATGTCTCATTAAATGGATTTGAGCATTCTATCAGCTCCTGATATAAACTAGCATCTAAGATTCCCATTTATCTATTAGTCATGTCACATAGATTCTTTTAAACTATAAATATTCTTTTTTTTTTTTTTTTAAGTTTATTTGAGAGAGAGAGACAGAGAGAGAGAATCCCAAGCAAGCTCTGCACTGTCAGCACGAAGCCCAATGCAGGGCTTGAACCTGCGAATTGTGAGATCACAACCCGAGCCGAAGTCAGACACTTAACCAACTGAGCCACCCAGGAGCCCCAAAACTATTAATATTCTGTAGGTTGTTTTAGTACAAATGTCTCCAGGCTTCTTGAGACTGAGGTACCTGTCAACATTCTCACATGCCAAAAACATCAAGGATTTTGGTACTTCTGGGCAGTGTCCGATGATAAAGCAGACATGTTCACTATAATCACATTTTCCATGAGAAACCTGGCAATCTCTTAAAAATGTCCAATTTCTCCTCCTCATTTAGATAAGGCCTACCTCCTTCCGCACATGGTTGCAAGGTTGGGATTATAAACATTTGATATATCAGCCATCAGTGGAGGGAATTTTTAGGAGTTGAGTTTATTAATCTCACACAGGCTCACAGACGTTGGACAGTGTGCATCTTATACCAGTTTTTTGTTTTTTTTTTGTTTTTTTTTTTTAATGTTTGGTTATTTTTTTGAGAGAGAGGGAGCACACATGCGGGAGGGACAAAGAGAGACAGGGAATCCCAAGCAGGCTCCACGCTGTCAGCACAGAGCCTGACATGGGGCTAGATCTCATGAACTATGAGATCATGACCTGAGCCAAATATCAAGAGTTGGATGCTTAACCAACTGAGCCACCCGGGCACACCCCCAAAGCTGCCTTTCTTGACTATGCTATACCACAGATAAAACATTATAGAGTTGCCTTGTGAAGTCCTGGTCTATGGAAGGGCTAGGAGCATCTTGGAGAATAAAGTCCAGAGTCTAGCAATACTGTGAAAGCAAAAGAAAACAAGACCACAAACACTGTTTTGATGCCACATCCTGCAGAATCCTCAAGGGACTCCCATTATAATCAAAGTAAACTACACTCTTAGCTAGGAAACTCTTCATACACCTTGTCGCCAATGATACCTATCTGAATTCTGTCTGACAAACAAAGCTGGGCACACACTTAACCTTGAAACCCCACACATGCCACACCTGCTCCCACACCCTAGAGTCGCTCTACTGATGGCTGTTTATGCACCTTCCAAATAGCATAAACCGTAATTTCAATTCTCTGATCACCCTTCCCATAGCCCTGTACAGATTTCCACATGGCTATGGTTGGTTTTGGTTAATTAGGGGAAGAGTTGTCTACACACCTGAGATGCCTACCATCGCAGATTTGCAGTGGTGCTATTTTATGAAACCATGTTCCCCAATTCGATTCCCTCGTGTAAGATATAGTAACTAACCTGCAGAACATCACTCCATCTGCACCTTTATGGTTCACAGATATATGTGGATGCTGCTGTGAGTCACTTACAGTGTATACATTTGTATCCACCCATTTTCTCTCCTAGATCACACACTCTTTAGACAGTTCAAACGATTTTTACCTGTCCCCACTACAGCCTTCACTCAAACCCTAAGTCATAGACCACACAGAAATACAATATATAGATTTAGGTTAAGGTTGAACAGAGATACAAGAGTTGAAAAGGCTTAGAAGCTGTTTCTCTGATATCACCCTGGGGCCCTGGGCACCCTACATTCTCTGTCTTATGCACAGACCTCACGAGAATCAACTTCGCCCCCAGGTGGGTTTTCTCTAGCAACTGCCCCTAGAACACAGATGGGAAAGATGGCAGGGCATTCAGAAACCTGACTTGGAGGACTGTCATAGGATAGAATGAACACCGGGTTCTAGTCCCAAACCTACCATTACTGCAGACAAAAAGCACGGTTTTAACCTCTCTAAGCTTGTTTCCTCATCTGTAAAATGGACGGTAAGATCTATGTCCCATGTGCCTCACAGGATTGTTTTGAGGAGCCACTAAGAGGAATTTTGTGAAAACCGTCTATATATTAAGAAGGAGAGTTCATTAACTTTCCCTGACCAAGATCTCACACACCACTTGCACTGCTTACTTTATAGGCTCATAAGTGAATGGAAAGGAAGAAAGTGCTCATGTGTCAGAGCCCCCAGGGCTTCCTAGGGACTTACCCTCCTCTTCCTCACTGCTTCCTGTAGGGCCATCTGGCAGTTTGGAGCGGCTGGCCAACTTGTCACTTGTTGTGGCCATGGTGAGAAGAAAGGCATAGCCAAGAAACAAGGTTTTGTTAAGGGGCAAAGGCCCTCTCTGCTCTTCCAAGGCAGAGGGTTCACCCATGTTGTCTCCACTCTCACAGGGGCTCACAAACTCTCCTGCCCCCACTGCACCTGGAAGGGATGGAGACACAATTACTAGAAGGATACAGACCACTGCCTGGGCATGACAGGATGGGTAGGCAATGTCCTGACCAGGTTTTTTGAGCTACTGACCAAAGACCATTCCTATGGACCCCTATTGGGTCCCAGGACCCAATTTACAGTGCAGAGAAATTTTATGTATTTAAGTTTTATACAGTCATGACGATTTATAAATGAATATCAACTAGTATTGTTTTTATACAGCCAAACTAAATACTTCTGGGATCTGAAGAAAGTAGTGGTTCTAATACAAACAAAGTTTAGGTAAGAGTGAAAAATACTTAGAAATCTTCAGCCCACTTTCTCTTGCTCAGTGCTCTGATTTCCCCAGGATATGTGATATTTTGAAACAGCCCTTAAAAACAAAAAAACAACAACAAAAAACCCATTTTTTTTGTTACCGAGAAGTGTACCCAGCAGATACTCCCACCCTATGCCTAACCGTCACCAGAACGGTGCACAGAATACTTGGTAATCAAGTGTTCTTACTCACTGATGGAGCTACAGCAAAACAGCCTGCTTCAATTATCCCAGTTTCCAACCCCTGGGGGTGAGTAAGTGCACCGGCCAGCCCAGGACTCCCAGAACACCCATGCTACGAGTGCCCCAATAAGTCCTCAAGAAGAAAACAAATACCTGATTTGAAGAAGCAGAATCATAGCCTCATTAGGAGGCTAAGATGACAGACAGGTCATGCCTCCCTAAAACAAAACCAGCAGGAGGAGAACAGTCTGATGTAGTATGTATAAGCCTGGACTTCAAAGTCAAACTGCCTGAGTTTGAATTCTGGATTACTAGGTCACCTTGGTAAAGTTAGCCAACTTTTCTGTACCTCAAATTCTTCAACTAGAAAATGAATTCTAGCATCTAAACCTCATTGGGACTATTTGAAGTAATATCGAAGGACTTCATGCCTCACATACCCTGAACACAACAGAGGTGCTGGATACATATGGAGATGACACAACGCAAATATACAGGAAACCAAAGGAACTCTGGTGCTAGGACAACGTAACAACCGATGAACTCGCTCAGTCTGCTGCACTGAGAGCTCCCGCAGGGCAGACACTGAGGACTTTACACCTGTGTCTCCAGAACCCACAATGGCTGGGGCTGGATATTAGAGACTCCGTGAACAACAGACGGATGAATTCCTGTTAACATGAAACATGAGTGCGTGGAAAGGAGGTGTTTGAGGAACAGTACAAGGAGATGCAGACTGAGGTACTAGCTTTCAGTAGGAAGTCTGGGAGAGCCACAGGGCCCTGAGCACAAAAAGACTCAGGAAGCAGAGCTTCCTGAGGTAGAAGATGGTGCCAGATAAAGGAATCTGCTTAAAATTCAGTTTCTTTCCCTCCTGGAACTTATACAGAACTCAATGAATGTTTCCAATCAAGACCTAGTGTCCTATCTATCTCCACTGGACTCTGCTGGGAGATGTGTAAAGGTAGATGCAGTAAGCTGAGTACTACCTGTGCTTGTGCAGGATCCCAACTTTGTAGCAGGACAGAGCGGCCATTGCCACTTATCAGGCTCCTTCTATCCAGCAGCTGGCCCTGCATTCCACAGTGGTCTGAGGGAGGATGAGGCAAAAGGGAGTACTCACCAGGTTTCACAGTGGCAGACTTCCGGCCTCGCTTGGCAGGGGACCGTTCTTCTTCAGAAGTGATCAGTTTTCTTTTGCCTGAGAGAACTCCCGAGGAGGCACGAGGGCTGTCTGTAATCTTGCGGGTAGGGGTTGTGCTGCTGCTGCTGCTGGAGGCAGTAGGGGTGGCTGGGGAGCTGATGTTGCTGCGCCGTTTCCGTTTCCCTTCCACCAAATTGTCTATGATAGGATAAGTCAAAGGTTGGTCAACTCCCATGGTCTGAGGCCCTGGACTCCAAGAAGCTGGGCAGAGCCTGATTTAGATATCACCACACCCTTTCCTCCACCTCCTATGAGAACGGGAAACCTCTTTTAAAGCTGCCATTCTGTTTCAGTCTTAGCCATGACTGAAATGCATCTGGTCCCCTGAAGAACTGGGAAGACCAGAAGAATCTGAGGATTTACCATGTGGTCCTGGGAAGGAAACAGAGATAGGTGGTGGCTCCAGAAAATGGCAGCTCATTAGCATCTCATAAACCACACAGGACTTGCAAGATTTAGCGAAGCATCCTGATTGCTCTAGAAACCGCTCTTCCCACCACAAACAGGACAGGGGCCCAGAGCTAGGAAACAAAGGTCTTACCTAAGCTGATATCTGCTGCCTTGGTAAGGGGTGTTACTGCCTCATATGGGCCAAGGCCATACTGCTCTCGCAGTCTATTTCCTTGCTCCAAGGACAGGATGACGGCCATTCGCTTGTACCACTTCCTTTGGCCTTCTTTTTCAATGCTATAGTAGAGCTCTCCAGACTCCTTCCTATGCCCTTTCACCACTCCTGGGTGGGAAAAACATAAGAGCAGCCTGCTATTGTTTTAGGTTGCTTGGCAGCCACTCACAGTGGGTCTGCACAACAGGTTGTGTCAGGGCATCAGGAAGTCCGACAGTGGACTGAAGTTAGTACTGAAATCCCAGCTGTCAATCTCAGACACCACCACCACTTAAGAATATATGTAGCTACAACCCTGAGATTGGGACATGGAAAGATTCTCAACAGAAGGAATCCTTTGGTTATAAAATAAAGCCTCCTAAAAGCCAGCATTTATGAGTTATTAGAGGTTCAATTATTTCTTGAAATGGCATGTGGTTTCTTAATAATCCCATTATAAATTACTAAACCTTTCTTGGTTTCTTTGGAGACAGTGATAATTCTTGAGCTAAGCTGTAGGTGAAAGATGACTTAACTCGAAGAGAGAAAGAGCATGTGTCTGTGTGGCTAAATCAAAATAGAGATACAGAGCAAAGAAAGGAAAAAACACATAAATTCTGCCTCCCCTGCCTAATCTTCCCTATTATCTACTTTCTTGCTCTTGCTCTGCTTCAGAACCTAAAGGCCTTTAGGTTACAAGGAACACAATGTGGAGTATAAAACGGAACAGGGCCAGAATTTAGGAGACCTGAGCCTAGGCCTAACTCTGCTACCACCAAACTGTGTGATCTTGGGCAAGACCCATTTCCAAACCTGTAAAAAGATGATACTCCTCCTCCTCCATCCATCAATAAACAACTTATATACCTGCACATGCTATACACACACACACACACACACACACACACACACGCACGCACGCACAATGTATATAACATAAAAACAAGGCATTTTCATGAACACCTCTTCATTCTTATAAAAGAAGAGTCCGTTTGTTCTCTCCCACTGGTCTGTGCTTGAATGAAGGGCTAAAAGAAACCCCGAGCATATGCCACCAAGGAAAGAAATACAGACGTGAAAGCAGGCCTTGGTTCTCTATTTATGCCACAGAATCACTCCCCTCCCCCTTGCTGCTTCATCTTCTGGCTTCAATCTCTACCAGCAAACTAAGTCACAAAGACCCCTTTCAAGAGTACAATGAAGCCCAAGGCCAAGAATATACTTCACACTGATGAAGAGCTACTACAACTCGAAGCAGTCTAGTAATGATGTTAGTAGACAGCCTTGATAAATAAGACACAAGAGACACCCCACCCCTTGATGCCATAATTCACACTAGATACAGAACTGTCTCTTGGTCTTAAGAGGACCTCGAAGACAGGCTTTAAACCTAATGGATACATTTGATACAATGGGTATATTTAATATAAACTATGTAAGCCAAAGGTCATAAAAGACCTACATCCACATGCTACTAAATGATGCCACCTAAAGCTAAGTGTTACCCAGGACTAGAAGGTAAAGATTAACAACGATAAAGGGGCAAAAAACTACTCAGGAGTCCAAATCACAAGAAAGTCTGAGGAAACTTCACCAGAGGCATTTTTGCCCATTATATCCCAATTTATGTTCCAAAAAATCTCCAGACAGGATGTTTTTAAATGACAAACTCAACACATTTATCTCCAGATTAGCTCAAAAAAAAGGGAATATATTCAAAGAACTGGCACATGCAACAGTCATAATACAAATATCTCATTATCAGAGGAACTGGCTACTTAAAAATTTTTAATTTTTTCAAACCAGACAGTAAATGGTTGCTGTGCAGACATAAAAATACAGTACTAACGACGTCTTCCTAAGCAAAAATATCTCAATATATCTGCTACACTCACCTACTAGATTCCTAGCAAGGCAGGTACTAAGTTTAAGTCAGTGGTGAAAGAGCAGATAAATCGAAAGGGAAAACACTAACTTTACAGTGGAGAAATCGGGCAAATACTTTAAGTAAGTGATAAAGGTTAACGTGACTAGAGATGTCCTGTGGATGTCATAGGCCTCAATCCTCTGTGACATAATGAAAAAGGCACTTTACCTCCATAGCATTCTTTTCAAAACCTGTAACTCCAATATAAAACAAAAGGTGAGACGGACCAGAACTGAGGGACAAATATCTGACTATACACTCCTTACAACTGTCAAGGCCATGAAAAACAAGAAAAGATTCAGAAACTGTCACAGATCAAAGGACACATGAAGACTAATGGATTGGATCCTGGAATAGAAAAAGGATATATAAAACCTAATAAAATGCAAATAAAGTCTGGAATTTAGTTAGTTAATAAGGAATCAAGGTTGGTTTCTTAGTTTTGACAAATGTGCCACGCTATCATAAGATGTTAACAAGAGTGGAAGCTGGCTGACGGGTAGTTGAGAACTTCTTACATTATCACAGTATTTTGTGCTTTACACAGCAGTCTGTACATTTTCTGTAAATATATTATTCCAAAGTAAGTTCAGGAGTACCTGGGTGGCTCAGTTAAGCGTCTGACTTTGGCTTAGGTCACAATCTCACGGTTTGGTTCGTGAGTTCGAGCCCCGCATCGGGCTCTGTGCTGACAGCTCAGAGCCTGGAGCCTACTTCAATTGTGTGTCTCCCTCTCTCTGCCCCTCCCCGACTTGTACTTTCTCTCTCTCTCTATCTCTCTCTCTCTCTCTCTCTCTCAAAAATAAATATTAAAAAAAAAAAATTCTTTTAAGTTAATTCAAAAATAAGCAACAAATGAAAACAAAAAGCCAGTGTGAGAGTACCTCACATAGTAGGAATGAAATCTGTAGCTTTGGAGACCCCTGAAGAAGAGTAGTTGGGCTGGAGAGAATGCCCTTGGTAATTACTGACTGGAGAGAGGACTGGCCCAGGCACACTAAATCTCTTACAGACACCACTCCCTTTATTACCTGCACTGAAATACTCATCCTCCGAGAGGGCTGTCACTTCCGTATCCAGTGGGATGGGGTCACACAGCAGAATGTCTTTGCCCAACACATCACACTCGTACCCATCATCAAAGAGCAATTTATACTTCCCAGCTCCGACATCACGAGTGATTTTCCCAGAGTAAAAATAGCCATTGGACGACCACTTGGCTACAACACGGAGTCCCACAAAGCTATTTCCTGGAGAGGAGGCATCTAAGCCATCAGAATGGCCAGTAGCAGCCTGGAAAGGAATCTCTGGAGAGTCACTTCGACGCAAAGCACTGGCACCCGTGTCTGCTCGCCTGGTGGAGTCCGGCACTCGGGGCACAATACGAGTGAAGGATTTATCATCTGGTGACATGCTGGGTGATATGTCCTCTATGCCCAAGGGGCCAGGAACAGCTGTTTCTCTAAACAAAGATAAGAGATAGGAGAAGGCAGTTAAAATAAGAAAAGTTTCTAACTGCCAATTTTCCCACTCCTTTGTCCATGGGGCTTCCTCAGCCCATTCTTGGAGGACCCCATCACAGGCCTAAGCCTGGTTTCTCGGTGGCCTCTCTGATCCCTGCCCGCTCCCAAGTCAATGTGGACCCCTCGTGTCCCTCCTGACACCCCACATACTCTCTACTCCCCTCTCTTCTCTCTACTCCCTTTTTTTCTGCATAAGTCATAGACTAAGTGTATCTCACACTACCCGGGTACCTGGTTCCAGTGGTCCGAGAAGGTGGGCGGCCCCTTCGCCCGCGCCCACGAGGCGTGACTGGAGCCTTCCCTCCCTGTCTGATGCCAAGGCCTGCATCACCATCCTCCTCACACACTGGCGCCCCTGTCTGACTGACCCCTTTTCTAGGACTAGAGAATGAAGACAGGTTAGTCTGACAGCACCTGCTACTGGATCCTTTCTCCACAAAGTCTCCCCGTGGCCCTTAAACCACATGCCAGGCCAACATGTATTAGACCTCCAACACAGCAGGAAGCTGGCCTGCACACCCACCAAAATATCAGCCAGGGAGTAGGAGTGTAGGATAACGAGTAAAGGACATCCTCCTCTATGGAAGTCTATTCCCTCCTGACAAAGCTTCCTACTGTTGCCCTCAAAAATAGCACACCCATTTCTTCCCTGCCTTCTCTTCTACTACAGGCTCTAGACACCTGCAGAGGATAACAAAAAGCTAGGGATGTATCAGGTTGAGGTTACCACCCTAAACTTTTTGCACTCCCAGTCAAAACACTACAGGCTACAGAAAATGGGGGTGGCAGCAGCATGTGCCAGCATTCTCAAAGTCCCCTCACCTGTTTTTCTACATTTTCTTAGGAGTCTAGTTCTCAAAGGGCTCCACCCTTTCTCCCATGCAAACCCAAACAGGAGAGGAACAAAAGGGGAGGAAGAATATTTGAATTTTCCTAGTTGGAGGATGGGGGGGGGGGGGATTTCCCATTACTCCCCTTTTCCTGTGATATTAAAATGTCAGCAACCCTGCCCCTGCTGTAGCTCTCTCTCTCTCTGGAGACCCTGTCTGCACCTCAGTTTTCCTGGGCCTCCTCGGGAGCTGGGCAAGGCAAAATCTGCGGGTTCTGTCCCGCTGGTTTTCCCTTTGAGTGGTCCGGCTCCTCTCCCTGAGCTGCCACTGCTGTGCATGGCTGAGAGACTCGTCCCACTTGACGTGCGGTGTAAGCTGGATGCCTTGGAGGAGAAGGAGCTGATATCCCCCAGGTCACCTGAGGAGCCCCCCGTCTGTGAAGGGGAAACTTCGGTTTCACATTCCTGACACTCTACAATTGGCTCTTCAGTCTCCTGCAAGGAAGAAATGGATACAAAAGCTAAAAGAAGCCACAACAACATCATGCTAATGTGGTGGCTAAAAAATCCTAGAGATGGCAAGAAATTTCAATTCAGAAAGGTGGGCATCAGGAGGAGACTTTCTGGATTAATGGAAATGTTCTGGATCTTATTCTGAGCAGTGGTTACACACTGAATCATTGAGAGCCACTGAACATTTAAGACCTGAGCATTCTACAGGGAATATATTATATCCCAATAAAATATAAATAAAGGTTGCACTGGATTGGAAACAAAGAGATCTCTATTATGAGCTAAGTTATCTCTTTCCTGGACAAGTTCACAACCTTTGCCTACTGAGAAGACAGCAAGAATTGTAACCCAGACATTTTCTGTCTGGGAGAAGAGAGGTAAGGAGGAAGGAAGGTTAGATAAGGAAAACAAATGGTTAGGAGCCATTCTGGGTATTTCATCAGCAGTGGGTAGCATGACATGTTTTTTGAAATCAGGTTATTTTACATTACTTTTCAATAAATGATACAGGAAATAGAAAATTATAGGCAAAAATAGGCTAAAAATAGTATTACTGTTTATAAAAATGAAAAACAGAAAGGTAATAATCAAAATGTACAAGGTTGCAGTATCTATAGAAGACAGGAATATCAAACTGACTTTATCTCCCATGCTCACTTTGATGGACTGGTAAGTGGTTAACTGGAACTCAGTTTTAAACAGCCTTTGGAAGCTAATTCCCAGGCTTATGGGAAAAGGTTCTGGGGCCAATCAACAATGTCCTCTCTGGACACAGGATTGAGAAATTACAGCACACTTGCTTTCCTGTTCTAGACTATTCATGCATCACCATGCATATCATCAGAGAAGATATGGAGAAGCGTAAGACCCTCCCCTCAGAGTTTATAGCTTCTCTGGGCAGACAGTATGCAATGCACACACACTCAAATAATGCTGTAAGATAATTAAATGATTATTATTTTTTAAATGTTTATTTATGAGAGAGAGACAGAGTATGAGCAGGGGAGGGGCAGAGAGAGAGGGAGACACAGAATCCGAAGCAGGCTCCAGGCTCTAAACTGTCAGCACAGAACCTAACGTGGGGCTCAAACCCATGAACCATCAGATCGTGACCAAAGCCGAAGTCAGACAATTAACTGACTGAGTCACCCAGGTATCCCCTAAATGATTAATTTTAACCACTCCCTTCTTGAAAATATCTCCTCCTTTGGAATCTACAAAGTCACTTTTACTTTCATTCCACCTCTTTTTTTTTTTTTTCTCATTCCACCTCTTTAAGGGCTACTTCGATATGTGCTTGTTTTCAGGTTCCTCTTTCTTCATCTGTTCCCTTAGACACAGCATTGTGCAGGACTCTGTTCTTCCTTTTCTTACTCTTCCGTGCTTTCCCTGGACAATCTCACCAGACTCATCCCTACCTATCTACCAACAATATAAGAATGACTCAGCTCCAAACTCACAAATAACTAAAAAATCTTCCCTTTGGATATACTAAGGACACTGAAATTTAACCCAACCAAAACGCAGTGTCATCTTCTCTCCATTTCCTTGCCTTCAACGAATAAATCCTGGATATGACCGGTGCATCTCACAATCCCTATAGCTCTATCAGAGACTGTTTTTTTTCCTCCACCAAACCCCAATTCAAGAGTTTGGAGATATGAGATGCCTGCGTGGCTCAGTTGATTTAGCGCCCAACTCTTATTTCAGCTCAGGTCACAATTCCAGGGTCGTGGGATTGTGCCTCACTCCACATTGAGTGTGGAGTCTGCTTAAGATTCTCTCCCTCTCCCCCATTCTGCCCCTCTCCCCCACTCATGGGCTCTTTCTCTAAAATAAATGAAATAAATTAAATTTTTAAAAAAAGACTTTGGAGGTAAGAGGCAACTTTGCTCCCTATTGCCATCAACAGACCATTTCTATCTCCCACCTCTCGCTCCTACTAAACCACTATTTGCCATTTTGTTAAACTTTGCTCTCCCCTTCCGTTACTCACCAACATCCTCCCACCCACTCACTCTCATGGATGAAAACCTTAACCTCTGGCTCACAGCCTCCCTTTTCTCCCCGTCCCTATTTCTGTCACTATTCTCTGTGGCTTACATCCATCAGATGACCCATCCAGCAACTCTCAAGTTCCTGATATAATTACCACCATTAACCATTTTCTCTGCCTCAGCCATCTATCCTCAGGGTCATTACCAGAAAGTGTACCACCTCCAAAAAGTATCAGTGATAAACATGACTTTCTCAAATCTCTGTCTCCTATCACCAACTTGCCTGCTCTAGCCAGATTCAAGTCTATCTACTGAGATCCTTTGACTAAAGGAGGTGTTGTGAGCCCAGAACTGAAGTCAATCCCTTCACTTGAATATAGCAAATGTGTAGGGGCATGGCCAGCCTAAAAGGCTGGGATTCCAGGCTGTGTCTCTGTTGGACAATATGCCCCAAGAACAGTAGCCAGCTACAACTGCCTTTGCAACTGTCCTACAGTCAAAGCCATCACTATTGTAATGACAGATCCAGGCTCGAAGGTGGCCTATTATCATCTTTTTAACGTATTTGCTTACTTATCTTCCTGTGTGTCTTATACACTAGACTACAGAGACCCTATTAAGACAGAAATTGTAACCATCTTCTTTCCTGGGTATATCCTCCAAATCCAGCACAGTGCATGCCACAAGAGACCCTCAGTAAGTATTTACTGAATAATCTCTCTCAAATCAGTGTCCTATTTACATTCTCTGTCTCAGCATATGGTACCACTCTCTATCTCACTGCACAGGAAAAAGCCCACGTACCATGTTAAATCCCTCCCTCTCCCTGTATCCCCACATTTAGGAATTCACCAGTCTATCAATTTCACCTTCTATGTACTTAATGCATCTGTCTCTCCTCTCAACCCCTACTGCCACTGTCCTAATGCAACACTCATTACCTCTTGTCTGAACTATGCCTCAACCCACACCAGTCCACTGTTAAACCACTGCCAATCCGAACTTCCCAACATGCAAATCTGAGCATGTCACTCTTTTCTCCAAAATTCTTTAAAGGCATCTATCACACCAAAGATAAAAATCTAAATTATTTTCTGTGGTATACAAAGCCCTCATACTTTGGGCCTTTACCAAACTCAACAGTATCCTTTCCTACCATTCGCTACCCTACTGTTTGTGTCATATTGAGCTTCTAAATATTCATTAAGCATGCCACGCTGTCTACATAACTTTTCATTCTGCCTATGATGTCCTTCTTCCCCATGCCTCAGTGTTATCTGCCACACTTCTGGGAGCTACATCTTCTGTGAGGTCTTTTAGCCACCTTCAGGTAAGCTGGTAGGCTCAGTCTCCTCTTTCTAACACATCTTGCCACCCTCTACAACAGCAACCAACAAGTTCTGGATTTGTTGCTTGTCTATATAAGCTCCTAGAAAACAGGGACAGTGTCTTTTTATCTTCTTAGTTCCAGGGCCTGCCACCGTGCTAGGAACATAGTAAAAAAAAAAAAAAAAAAAAAGTTGCAGGTAAATAAATTAATAAAACTTCTAAAAGATAATAAGCAAACAGGGGCGCCTGGGTGGCTCAGTCGGTTAAGCGTCCGACTTCAGCTCAGGTCACGATCTCACGGTCCGTGAGTTCGAGCCCCGCGTCGGGCTCTGGGCTGATGGCCCAGAGCCTGGAGCCTGCTTCCGATTCTGTGTCTCCCTCTCTGCTCCTCCCCTGTTCATGCTCTGTCTCTGTCTCAAAAATAAATAAACGTTAAAAAAAAAAAAAAGATAATAAGCAAAGAATACAAGCTATGAGGGAAGGTGTTCCTAGAGTCTTCTGAGGTCAAAAGACTAAAAACTAAACTAAACGTTTCATACCTGTGTGCTCTTTACTTTCTGTCTCTGTGCCTTTACTCACCAGACTTTCTGTATGGAATGCCTTTTCCCCTTATCTCCCAACATCTAAAACCTTCAGGGTCCAACTCAAATGCTTTTTGGACCTCATCCAGACAAACTAGCAAAATTTCCTTCAGAGGAGTTTCATCCCATGTGAACTACCATATGCATCTTCCTTCTTGCACACATCACTTCACTCTTGAGAAGCAGCATCATGTAGTGGTTAGGAATAAAGGCTCTGGATCTAGACTGCCTGAAATTAGTTCCAGTTCCTCTGTTTATTAGCTATGTAACCTTATGCAAGTTATTTTAACTTAACTTAATCCTAAGTTTCTTCATGTGAGAAACGTGATAACAGTATCTAACCCACAGCTTAGTTGTGAGGATTAAAGAAGTTCCATCACTAAATCCGTACAGTAGTGCCTTACATATAGTTAGTACTACAGAAATGTTAGCTGCTATTATTACTGTATTTAATTATGGTAATATTTCCCAAACTATATTCCAAAGGGGTATAATAAGTATTATCTTAAAAAATGTTCAGTTGATGGGGTGCCTAGGTGGCTAGGTCAGTTAAGCATCTGACTTTGGCTCAGGTCATGATCTCAGTTTGTGAGTTCGAGCCCCGTGTCAGGCTCTGTGCTGACAGCTCAGAGCCTGGAGCCTGCTTCAGATTCTATGTCTCATCCTCTCTCTGCCCCTCTCCCACTTGTCCTCTGTCTCTCTCAGTCTCTCAAAAATAAATAAATGTAAAAAAATAAATAAGTAATAAAGTTCAGTTGTCAAGTTTGATAACTTCTATGTTAAACAATAAAACAGACATCTTTAATAAAGGACTTCTGAGACCCTTTAACATAATAGGCACTGTGAATTTCCATGGGAAACGGGAAGTTTTACAGCATTTGGTATTTCTCAAACTTATTACCATGGAACTTTTTCCGCCCTCAGAGTATCTAAAAGGCCTGTTTCCAGAAATATACTTTTGAGAGCACCACATCAAATAATACAGTAACATGTATAACATTTTAAACTACAAGAGTTACAAAAACTGTTCATGAAATCAAACTGTTTTTCTAAAGTTGCTAATCTCCTAATTTTTCTAAAATAGTAGCAATATTGAAAAAATTCCACAAACATAAAAATTGAAGATGAATTAACATCTGGGATTTTGGTGTACAATAAAGTACACAAGAAAATTTCTCAAACTAAAGTCAAATGCTTTCTGACATGAGGGCCACAATGGCCCATTAGTGAACAACTGCAATAATGTGTTCCATTTAATAAGACTATATATATATATATATATATATATCAGAGTTTAATTCTCCCTGGTCTCAACTTCCTGTATGGCTATCTGGCAAATTTTTTAAGATGTGCCTAAGTATGGCAACAAGGGCTAAGGAAGGAAGGAAGTACCTGTGCCTCTCATCAATTAATAAAATGGGTTCCCAGAAATTAACATATGTACCAAGATAGTGCCACATATTTAATTCTTGAAAATCTGATTTCAGCCAGTATTGAGATGTAAACAGTCAGCATATGATGCCGTCCAATCTAACAGTGAATAAATGCTGATATTTTCCAACACTGGGAATGAGTCCATAATGAATCCTACTAAGACATAAAGGTGCATCTCCTACAAACAGGTCTATAACCACACGTGGATGGAGACCAAGAAAGGACACAATGAGCAAATGTGACAACAAGTGAGAAAATGTGGAGCAAAGCAAGGAGTTCTAAACCTCTTTAGTTTCCAAGAATTAAAAATAATAGATAAAATGTAGTTATAACGTAACAGAGATTTATCAATCTGTTCTTTACGAAACAGAAACCATGATGGGACTGGTTAAATAAGTGGCCAGAGGTTAAACAGTAAACTCGTGGTTGGGAAAAACACAGAATTCAAGACTTTCCTCTCTTACCAGATTCTTAAATCTTTCTCACAAGATGAAGGAAAACAAAGAAGCTAGTTGCACAAGAAAGGCGGGAAGGGGTGGAAGTGGAGAGCCAGGGAATTTTTTCTACCGAAAGAAATTTGCCACATAGACCTAAGTATGCATTACCTCAGTTACTTTTCTTTCTACTTCTGTTCCATCCACATAATACACATCTGTGATGACACGGGTGACAAGTGTGCGAACCTCACGGATTGTCCTCATGTGGCGATGCAAGACATGGCCATGTGGAGGCTGAGGCATATCAAACTCTTCCTCTCCCTGTGGCAGAAAAAATAGAACACAAGCATAGGTATCACTGCAAAGTGGCAGAATCAAAAATCAACTGCTTCATGATAAGCAGTGTTCAGAGGTTCCATGAATCTAGTGTGATGGAATTTTCCAGTTGCTTTATTTTTTTATTTACCTATAGATAAGAAGAGGGATGGACCAGCTATATAGCCAGAGGCTAGGAAGAGTTTGTATCAGTTATCACTTAAAATGACCTATTTCTGTCTCAATCAAAATTGTAACATCTAGCATTTATACCTAGGATATTTAAGTGAAACTCTGACCTCCCCCCCACAAAAGTACATTTACATTATAATCCTTCTGATTTTGAGGCTGACTTATCAATCAGTATATAAACTTATACTTGCCACATCTCTTTAAAAAAAGGAAGGAAGGCATATTTTTAAAACTTTATATAAAAACAAGAGTATCTGTTAATCTCAGTGCAGTGTGTTTTTCCTGCTTTAGTAAATCAGAACTATAGTTTCTTTATGCCTAGAACAAGATACACAGATTTTTCTCAGGATTAAATACGGAATATTTAATCTCTTCCAAATAACAGATTGTAACTTAAGAGCCAAGCTAGTGCCCAGTAAAAGGATTCTGTATTTACTTGTATCATAAAGGATTAATGTAATAGCTTAAATAAATAGCTTAAATAAGCCCTGCATTTTTGTTTACATGACAACTGCTATCCATATGTTTTCTCATAACACATATACCACATTTAACAGCATCCACGCCCTCCCCTCAACCCCACCGGTAATTCTGAGGAGAAAATGCACACTTTTTTTTCTCCCACCTTATTTCCCCATAGCAGACTGATTTTTTCTTTCAGCAGTGTCAAGGTATTCAAGTCTTTGAAAAGAACTATATATATCACTGTAATGATGATGATCCTGGGTTTTCACTGACCAATGTGGTAGTGATAGTAATTTACCTAAAGCTTTCAATAATTTACCTGAATAATTCCCACTCCAACTCCATCTTGGGGGTAAAATATCCACTAAAATGGAAATGTAAATTATGTGAATAAATATAAATAAAAAGCATGGAAACTTAGATCCACTAATTCCTTAAAATACTTCTATATATATAATTCTGGCTAATGAATGGCCAGGGCACTGGTCTGTCACATCTCAATCATCAGGGTGCCCCTGCATCAGAACCATGACAGCTGGACCTCCTGCCCTCACACACAGGCAGGTCCGGGATCACAGATGTCTAAAAGGTTTCAGGGATACATAAAGCACTCCTTGTATTCAGGCTTCTCAAGAAGTCTTCCTGTATTTTTCCACCACAACAGCCAGACAAATGATCATTTCAAGACAGACACTTAAATATGACTGACAGAATAAGAAAGGAAAGAAGGAAAAGGGGGCAGATAAAAAGAAATCTATGCTTACTCTCTCTTCAAATAGTCTTCTGAAAAGAGGTCTCTGTAAAGATAAATAACTTGAAGATCTTGTCATCATAAAAGGAAGATAAGAAAATGAAAACAAAACCATACTTTCCTTCATTAAAAGCCTAGCTCCAGGCCCACTGGATAGAGACGTCAAACTTTAAGCAATGTCAAAGGTAGGCTGCCTATGCTTTTCTCCCCACTGGCCTCAGTCCTACCCAGAATGCAAGGGATACAAAAGCACTGACACCTGGAAAACCTCCAGAAAGCATTCCTCATTTTCCAACCATTCTTCAAAAGACAGCACACCAATCTATATTTTCTGTTACCGCACCCACCCCATCTCTGTTTTTTCATTGTAGTATAATACACGTAACATGAAATTTACCATTTTAACCATTTTTAAGTAGACAGTTTGTGACATTAAGTACATTCACATTGTTGTGCAAACATCACCATATCCACCTCCAGAACTTTTCATCTTTCCCAAGTCAAACTGTACCTATTCACCTAGATTTTTCTAGCACCTTTCTTAACAGGAGCAACTAGCTCTTTAAAAAGTTATTTCACTCCATATGACACAATAGTAGTACAGTATCAGCAGTGGCTTTGTTGGTGGTAACAGCAGTATTTAAAATAATAATAATCAGTAGGTAGCAGCAGCAGCAGCCAATATATATTGAACATTTACTATGTGCCAGATCCAGTGTGGAGAACTTTATCTAATTTAATCCTCGCATATTCCAGATAAAGTGGTCTGACTCCAAAGCTTAGGCCTAACTGCTCTGGCTCACTGGTTCCTGCTTTCATCAACATGAGATAGGAGCAGGGATTATTTCCCTACTTTACAGAGGAAAAATGTTAAGTAAGGAAAATATAATCTAGTGGCTTCAATGAGATTGCTATCTTTAGGATCAAGTTTAATTCTTTTTATAAAGGCAGAGAAGTTATTTATAGCAGAATGCCAACACTTTAAGGGTAAAAACAAGTGCAAAATAGGGTCTGATCTACTATAACCCCTATATTCAAAAGGCTATTCTATTTTCAATCTGTACAAACTGATAAAGTCTTAGGTCTCAGAGACCATGTTATCAAAAAGGCTAATAACATAAACAGAATTTCTGGAGTTCCTGGAGAGGCATGGATAAACAGAACAAGACTACACAGGCCATGATTATTAAATAGAAAAGCAACATAGCATAATGAAAAGAATACCGATTCTGAAGTCAGATATGCTGAGTTCAAATTCCAGTTCTGCCACCTACTGATGGCAAAATCTTGGGCAAGTTACTTAACCTCTCTTCAGCTTGATTTCTTTACCTGTGAAATGGGAATAATAATACCAACCTCATGGGTTGTCTTGAGCACAATGCTGATACACTGTAGGTGTTCAATAAAGAGGAACTATATTATTTTATTTTTATAAAACAAACAAGTTGGAAAATTAGAATGAGACGCACATCACTAATGAAGCTTTCCTAGGCAGATTCCAAGTGAAGACGATCTATCACAGCAACTGAAAAGGCAGTTTAACCGCTATTAGTAATTTCCAAAATTTCCCTACCATGGAACCCACCGCCACCTGACGAAATTGAACTTCCTCTTATTTCTTAACACGTACACTTCTACCACTACCTCTTAACTTGGTTGTTACTACTACCTACTCCCTTACTCTATTCCCAAGAACCTGTTGCTCCAGCCTCACTTCCACCACCCCTGATCCTTTTCCTCCCGTTAAGTCTAGCTGCAGCCTGTGCAGTCCTCACCGCCTGAGGACACCCCCTTCCTCTATTTCTCTTACTGTTCTTGGTTTCCAATACTGTGCTACACTATCCTTCATGTTTCTTCCATCTCTTCTCCTCTGCTTCCTACTCCTTTAGTTCCTGGGAACTTTGGTGAAACAGACTTGGGAGAGAAGCAATTAGCTCCAATGCTTTTATGGGAGGATGCAAACTGACAGCAGAAGAAAAAGATTAAATGTAGAAGAATATATCAGGGCCCAGTCTATATTTTTTGGCTTTTTCATCCAGTAAAGACCTACTTGATAAACTCTAGCACTATTTCATTTTCCATAAGAGACTATCTATTGGATATAGCTACCCATAATTTTCACGACCCTATCTCTCTATCTTGGAAAAATTGTTTTTAATGACTGGTCTGCACCAAAGTGTTAAGAATTATCATTAGGTAGAAGTATCACAACTTAAATTCTCTGGGAATCCATAAAGTCAAAACAGGGCCCCTGAGATACCCTAGACGTTCTCTCACCTGGCTATGGAGCGACTCTGTATCATCCCCAGGAGCACTGACTGGTTTCTCACCACTCCCCCTGTCAGTCTGAACCATGGCATCTTGTTTTCCAGAGTTCTGGTCCACCGTACTGGTCCCCTGTTCACACACATTCTTTACAGTCTGAGTTGCTGCTGAAACAGTTTCTGGGACCCACAGAGAATGCTCTATGGTCTGGATTCCTATGTTATTTTGGCTGGGCCTTTCAATCGAGGCATTACTAGGTTTTTCCTGATTGGTATTTTGTCCTTCTTTCTGGCCTTCTAGCACATCTGTCTTCAATGCTTCCCCTTGAAGACTGGATGACCCCTGTGTAGCCACCTGCCGAGAGGCAGGAGATGGAGGGTCTTTGACAGGACAACTGGGCTGCATGGGCTGTTGACTCTGCCTGGTCCTTTGGTCACCTTCCAATCTTTCCTTTCCTTCTTCATCTTGAGTACTTGGAAAACTGAGCGAGTTCCCTCTGAAAATCAACCATATAAAGAAACCATGTCAAGTAAACAAGTGTGAGTTTGTGTGTGTACTAGCAAGGGAACCATAATTTGACAATATGAAAAATGTGGGAAAGGGAGAAAATAAGGCGACCCAGCATATCACCTTTCTCAACGTAATTTCACTCTTGAGAAAATAATGGTACATAGGACTCTATCACCATGATGATACAATAGTCATAAAATTTATTCCCATCACTAGCTATGAACTCTGAAACTTGACACAGGAAAATAAGGTAAACAAAAAAATTTAAAGTCATTACTGAAGTCATAGTCAATGAAGGCTGTTTAGGGATCTACTTCATAAGAGATCAATTAGGTCAACATGTCTCATTTGGTTTTTATTGGTTCTAACATTCCTTAAATGACTGCTAGCATTTTAGATTCTTTTCTTCACCTCCACCCGCCAACAAGCAAAAATTTTAGGAAAAGAAACTTCATCTATACAGGATAGAGTTATAGGTGAGATTCGAGCTTTGCCAGCTAAACTGGCATATCTTACAACTAACAATTCAGAATGACTTGATTCCTTTAAGAAAGTTCTCAAGATATAGCCTACTTCTTTTCATTTGGCTACACCAGGGATTTATTTATTTATCCCACAACCATTTGATTAATGTCTCCTATAAAACAGATACTATGAAGTCCTGAGGAGCCTAGGGGCTTTCTTAAATGTCTAACCAGAACAAAAAGGCCCAGATTAACTCCAAGTGAGCAGGTAACATACATAGGAACTTGAAATTCATGTCTTAGGAGCACCTGGGTGGATCAGTCAGTTGAGCAACCGACTCTCGATTTCAGCTCAGGCCATGATCTTGTGGTTTGTGAGTTCGAGCCCTGCATCAGGCTCTCCACTGACAGACTGAAGAATCTCTATCTCCCTCTCTCTCGCTGCCTCCCCAACTATCTCTAAATAAACTTAAAAAAAAATCGTGTCTTATTTATTCATCTCTACTTAAAACATCTAACAGGGCTTAATATACAGTAAGTGCTTAATATACTCTGGACATTTTTTGATATTCTCTCCATTGAGTAGCTGCAAAAATCTACTCTCAGATGAAGTAAACTAATTGTATAAGTAGCAAATTCATGTAGGAAATGCGTATGAACTTTTAACTTTTTGGTAAATTACAAATTCGATGGATCAGTGCACTACAAACAAAACAAGAAACTAACACATTTTAGGCTCCATTAAATGCATAGTAGCCAGAATAAAGATAAAAGGAATCAATTCTGAACTGACCACAGTAAGACCACAACTGGATCTGTTTCAGTTTGGAGTATCCTATTTTATAAGGCATAAACCCACAGAAGATAACATTCAGGATGACCAAGGATCTAGAAACCATGTCATATATTGCTGTATTCTTTGCCCAGAGAAAGACTAGTTACCACTGAGACAGAGAAAGCTGTCTCCAATCTGGGAGAAGCTCTCATCCCTTAAGAACTGAGCTGACATGGGTAGGCTGAAAAAAGGAAACATGAAGACCTCTTTAAGAAATGCTCTACCCCGGATCTTGAGTAGAAAGACAAAAGGAGAAGTTTCTGAGATTTCTATCTTATTTACATCAGTTTACCAGAACAGGAGATTAAAGAGATTTTTACAATAGAGTTCTAGCCAAAGAGAGCCTGGTAAAAATTTGGTAGTCATAGCTTGAGTCCTGTCAGGAACCTCAAGTGAATAAGGATATATATAATACAATACAGATAAGGCAAGAATAAGACCACCAAGAGTAACACTTACTGTGATGAGGTTGTAAGTAACCATATATAAAAAGTACTCCACTCAGGGCTAGGTACACAGCAGATGTTCAATCAATACTAGTTGTGTAAAACAAAGCAATTAAGACTTCATGTTTTCTACGAACTTAATACTCATGTGTGACTCTTTTAGACAGCTAACATATTAACAGCTGAGCAATGAAAGTTACTCAAAAGCTACAAGAACAGGATTAGCCATTTGAAGAATTCAATTACCATTGTTTCCCATCCTTAAACAAGCCTACCACATTTTACAGAAGCTGTTTATTTAGGGTAGAACCTCTGAATAGAATTTCACTTCCAAAGCAAAGTTTTGTTTTATTTTGGACTTAAAAAAAAAATGTTTATTTATTTTTGAAGGCGAGAGAGAGTGAGTGGAGGAGGGGCGGGGGGTGCGGTGGGGGTGAGACAGAATCTGAAGCAGGCTCTAGGCTCTGAGCTGTCAGCAGAGAGCCCAATGCGGGGCTCCAACTCACTGGCTGGGAGATAGTGACCTGAGCTTAAGTCGGATACTTAACTGACTGAGACACCCAGGTGCCCCAACACTTTTTTAAATCTTAATTGACAAGTATTAAGTTGCTTTATTTCCCCAAAGAGTTAATCAGAACAACTCTCTTCTCTCTAAAGACCAAAGAAGTCTCATTTCAACACTAGCAATATTCAGCAGATTCCTATCAAATAGCAGGTATGAATATCCTATGATTTTGGTACTTATCATTCTCATGTTAGCCTCAGTCAAATGAGTGACATTAGAATCACAGTCATTTCCCCCCACATTCATATATTTTCATACATATATACAGAACAGCAGGTAAAAGGCAAAGCCTTAATTGCAACACATACTGCAGGAAAGTGTTGCTCCACTCTTACCAAGTTCATAAATCCTCAAACATAAATAAAACTGAGAAATACCTACTGTAAAGATGTATGTTAATGTCCCAATAAACAATAAAGAAGGAATCTTTAGCACTAGAAAAGAGCTTTAGAAGACAAGAGAAATCCAGTCAACTCTAAGAAGGGCCACACCTCTCTCTATTCATTTGTTCCAGCTACACAACCCTACCTTGGTCACTATATGCCAGATTTGGAAACTGATGCTAAGAAAGCAAATTTTAGCAGGAAAAGTCCAAATAAAATTAACCCAAAGTGAAAAAGGGAAGAATAAATCTCCATACTTAAACTTCTAACCTTTATATTCTGAGTGTAGGTCTGTCTGTGGAGCAACTGAAATAAAATCCAGCTGGATTCTCAGGCCTGAGTTCTACTAAGATTAAACAAAATCACCAGCACTTTGGCCTAAGATATTCTAGTAAAATGGGAAGGCAGTAGAATGCCTCAGTAAATTTAGTAATTGTGAGGCCATTACTGTATCACTTTTGAATCACACAAAGTAGCATTTCACCTAATAAGCTTCTTGATACAATAAAGGATATGACCTGGGCTATTTGAATCTCAAGAATACCAACAAGCTCACATTTAATTATCAGAATGCCACTAAAAGCACTGATATGTTTCTTTTCAATATTCATGTTAATAAAGACTATAAAAATTATGCTGCAAATAACACTATTAGGAATATACCTGCTGACAAAATATTATCACATTCTCTAACTACAAAAATCACTAAACGTCATAATGAAAATACAAGTTTATTTCCATTGCCATTACTTATTTCCCTATACTAAATACAAGAATTGTACATATCAAATAAGATACTCTCATTATTTAAATAAAGAAAAAGAGGTGCCTGGGTGGCTCAGTCGGTTAAGCATCCGACATCAGCTCAGGTCATGACCTCACAGTTCGTGGGTTCGAGCCCTGCACCAAGCTCTGTGCTGACAGCTCAGAGCCTGGAGCCTGCTTCAGATTCTGTGTCTCCCTGTCTCTCTGCCCCTCCCCCGCTCATGCTCTGTCTCTCAAAAATAAATACGTCAAAAAAATTTTTTTAATTGAGAAAAAATACTTTGTAACTCAATTTTATTACTTTTTTTCTGTTTTAGAGCTGTTCTAAAAGATTATGGAGTAAAGAAATCATAATTCCATCCATAATTCCATAATTCCAAATCTTAATTCCATCAAGTATGACAAACTTTAAATTTGGAGTGTTGAACATCTCAGTTTTGCCCTATGGGAAACTGAAGAAAAATAAAAAGTCTTGTTAAAAATAAACATTTCTAAAACTAAGAAAAAATAATTTAAAAATATAGAATGATATAGGTTCATAAATTTATGAAGACTGAATCATTTCAAATTGACAGAACAAGAAGATCAAGACAAAAAACTTTATAAAATATTAAATAAAACTTCTCTTGACATCTCACTTATAAATCTGTCTAGAATATATCACAGTCCATCAGGTAAAAATGTAAGCTCAAGTTCACAAAATGGTAGCAATACATTCTAGATTTTGGAACCAACCGTTTTGCAAATAAATACAGCTCAAAAGAGGCTATGAAAATAACGCTCACTTGATGGGTGCAGAGGGAGGATCCCGATTTCGAGCCTCAGGATCTTGTTGTGCTTCACAGACACAGCTAAACAAAGACATGGTCTTCTGGGGACTAAGATAACAAGTTAAAGCAACATACTGTGTTAGTTTCGAAAGGAAAAGTACCTCTGGAGATTATCTTTTTTAGGCACAGAAGGAATAAAATCCTTGCTCTGCGTCCCAAACCCCACACCTTATGTCAAAATGCCATTCTTCATACTTGTTTCCAATTAGCACAATAAAAAAACTCTTAAAGAAGATTCACAGGAAATAAGATGGACAGAGAACTATAACCAACAGCATCTGACAAAACTAAGTTTTCTTTCTGGCATGGTAATAACGGGCTGGAGCTGAACAGGGGCACGTGTTCAAACAGGACACACATTCAGTTGGCCATAATCCTGCTCTTGCACCTAGCCTGCTATACCTATTTACTGTACCTGCCAAGCCTGATTTAAGAATCCTCACCTATACTTCACCAACTGCCACTAGTACGTTCACACTGGATGACTCATGCCATGAACCAATGAAACAATTCTACTCTCACAGCCACCAGATGGCAAAGCTTACCACTAAAGCCTCAGGATGGGGTCAAACACATCCCCAAAGCATTACAGCATTCATGACAAAGCAAAAATAACAGTTCAACACAACAGTTAATTTGGCAGGCAGAAGAGAAAATGGCCTGAGGTTGCGGCGGAGTCAGGAATCCTTGAAGGAACAAGGTCTAAGGCTGTCTTTCTTTAAACCCTTTTTTGCCTTACCAACAGCAGCAATAATCTCAGTCTCCTCAAAAGAAACAAAGAAAAGGGTATACTCACATGAACAAAAGAGAGAAAGGGAAACACCTTTAAATATCTTAGTTCTAAGTATAGCAAAAGCTGAAAGTATTAATAAGACAGCCTACTGTTAGATTCAATACATGGCTAAATCCTTTATGCTGAGTTTCATTTTAAGATTTTTCCTTTATTGATACATCATCTTCCTCTTATTAACAGAGTGGCTTTGTATATTAAACTCCTCTAAATAGCAACCAGCTCAGGTTACCTGGCAACAGCCTCAGCAACTGCAGTAGATCCATTTTTTCTTTCACCAATTGCAGGCTCTGAATAAAAACAAAAGCAAAAGGAGAAAGAGAAAGAAACAATTCAGTTAGTATCACACCTAAACACCTCCTCTGAAAACCTGCTCTAATAATTGCAACAAGTAACAAAAAGGAGTAAGAATAATAAGTGAACATAAAAAGACTTACACTTAAACAGTACAAGTTTTTCCTCACTTGCACCAATTTTCTTTCAAATTTCCTACAGAAGACTAATCAGTTTGTCCAGAAATATAATGAATTACTCAACACTAGCATGTAAAAATGAAAATTAAAACTTCTCCTCAACCAATTCATCTCTCTTCTCATACAGGATGTAAAAAATTTACATAGTAAGAAAATACGAAACTTTAATAAAGAAAAAAACTTTAGTAAAATAAATTATACAAGAAAATGTTTTCAATTGATACAAATTTTCAATAGTGTGCAGTTTGGTTGTTTTTGTTTCTTTTAAACAGTGCACAGTTTTAAGAGAACCCATACACAGAAGGTACTCAAGTTCTTCCCAAAGTGCCTTTGGGACAAATATTTGAAAAACAAAACTTATTTTCAAGAAAGAATCTATAGCAAAGAATTAAGAGCGACACTGAAAAGAATCCCATATTCTCAAAGCAGTGTCACTAATGCCAAGGGATTAAAATGTGTTCCTTTAGAAATTTATTCCAGCCTTAGAGAAAATAACACATATTTTTAAACATTTCTAAAATATTCATGACCCAACATAATCTTCTTAATAGTCCATCAAGGTGGCAGAAGTTTAGTGGTTAGAGCCCTGGCTATGAAACAGGCCCTGGCTCCAGCATTAGTAGTCCAACTTGGAGTAAACCCCATCTTCTGAGTCACTTTCCTCATCTATAAGATAGAGATAAACCAGAACCAACCTCACAGGTTTGTTGTGCAGATGAAATGAGTAAAACTCTGAGTCCAGTGACCGCCAGATAGTGTACTCCTACTATCAGGAAAGGTAGTAATACCGTCCATTATGTTAGCTCCACTTAAGGTCTTCCCAATTTTAACTTCAAATCTAAAGATTCAAGGCTACCATATACTCTCTTGATAAGCCCCACTTGATTTCAGAGAGAATAAAAATGGAAACATGTAATACTTTAATTTCTACTGAGGTTCTATTATTCAAATTAATAAGCACGGAAAAAGTAGAAGAGCACTATAATTCAGACCCAGACTGCTGGTTCTTGAAACTACTTTTTTTAAGTTTATTTTTTTCAGTAATCTCTACACCCAACATGGGGCTCAAACTCACAACCCTCAGATCAAGAGTCGCATGGTCTTCCAACTGAGCCAGCCAGGTGCGCCCCTGGATTCTTAGTTGGGGTGCCTGGGTGGCTCAGTCAGTTAAGTGTCTGACCTTGGCTCAAGTCATGCATGGTCTCGCAGTTCATGGGTTCGAGTCCTGCGTCGGGCTCTGTGCTGACAGCTCGGAGCCTGGAGCCTGCTTCAGATTTGATGTCTCCCTCACTGCCTCTCCCCCACTCATGCTCCCATTCTCTCTCTCTCTCTCTCTCTCTCTCTCTCTCTCTCTCTCTCTCTCTCTCTCTCAAAAATAAACATTAAAAAATATTAAACAAAAAAACCACTTTAAATTCAGGCTACCCCATTTACTAGCTGTTTGACTCTAGGAAAAGCACTCAATCTTCCTGTGCCTCAGTTTCTTCACCTATAAAATGAGGATAGTAACAGGACTTACTTCACAGGTTTGTTGTGAGATTCAATGAGCTATACATGTAAAATGCCTGGAATATCATAAGTACTCAAAGCATATTAGCTAAAATTTCTTTGGTCTCCAGAGAATGAAAGGCCCCTCTTATTCAAGTCCACCCATTCTGCTATAGTCTTTTGAAAGCTTCCTCTCCCAACTCCCTCAGGGTTTTGATCCATTAACTGTTTCCCCTATTCCCTCATTTTTAACCCATCTCTCTTTTGGAGACTTTCTCTCAGCCTATAAAATGCTTAGGCCTCTCTATGCTTAGGCATAAAAATGAAAAAAATCCCCAATCCTAAATCTCTCTAACGTGGCGTATGTTTTCCTTTCTCATATAAACTTCTCAAAAGTAGAATATGTTTGCTGCCTCTTCTTCCCATCACTCCTCAATTAACTTCAGTATAGCTCCCACCCAAAGCACCACACTGGAACAGTTCTTGCTAGAGTCACCAAATGGATCCTAATGGCCAAATCCAATGTACATTTTCAGATATACCTTATTAGACATTCACTTTTGCATCTGACATTATCTTCTTGTAATTCTCCTCCCCATAAGCTTCCTTTCCCATCTCTTTTATAAGACTTCTTCCTGTTCTAACTCCATTAAACAGCATTTACAAACTACCTAGTGGAAAAATTATAAACTTTTGTGTCAGACAGATCTGACTGAAACTCTAACATTATCTCTTAGCAATTATTGTGACTTTAGGCATATAACTTTAAAACCTCTGTTTCTGGAAATAAGGATATCTACTTTGGAGTGCTATCATGAAAACTAAATTCAGATGTAGATTCATTCTGTATTTTTCCCCCGTCCCTCTAACTTCCATATTCAACCGGTCCCAAGGTTCTCTCAATTCTACTATTCACCTCTCTGACTGATCCTCTCATCTCCATCTCCACTACTAATAACCTTACTTCCTGGTTAAACAAAGTCTGAGTTTTCCAGGCAGGAGAATAGGAAATGGGAAGGCAAGGCAAGGAATAAAGCACAAAGGCATGAAGTTTTTAATACTCAACTGATACTTTTAAAAAAGCTAATCTGATATTATTCTCTTGCCTACAATTCTTCAGTGTCTCAGCATCATGTAAAAGGCCTTTCCAAATGTGGATCTTTGCAACCTCCCTTGTTTGTACCTTCTCTGTATTCTAGCCATACCCATTAACATGCAAGTAATGGAGAAATAGTCAATCAAGCCTAGAGTGTGAATCCACAATCCTGTATTTTCTACCCTCCTCTGAACTGTTTCTGAACATGAAAACCAATTACTTTATATATGCAGGTTTAATACAGAGAAACAAGCAGCACCAGAGATTATAAAATGAAGCATCTTCAGTAACATGACAGTGCCCAGCTGAAAGCAAAGACTTAAGTCTGTGAGACTTAAGACTTTGGAAATACAATTATAAAAGTATTAATCATTGTAACTAGGAGAAAGATAACTAATACTTCTCATATGATCTGCAGCTACTAATTACCCAAGATTGACATAAAATAAAACTTACTTTCCAAACTAAACTGCAAAGACTCTTCACTCGTCTCAGTCTCAGGAGTGACCAGTTTCATTCTTAGACACAATTTATCATCCACTTCTGGGGCAGCCCCAGGATTTCCTTTTTCATTCCCAAGTATGGGATCATTGGTCTCCACCATGCTTTCAGACATGACATCACTGGTTACTATGGTGCTTTCTGGATAGTTGCTAATACCTGAAAGAGGGAGGCAGGAGGAAGAAAGGAAAAACACTAAAATACAAACATGAAAAACTACAACTTGAGGTCACCAATTTGCCTGTTTGGCTCCACAGCTGTGCAGGATTGAAGGGGGGTTTCCTAGGATAGATCCTGTCACAGTATCAACAACTACGCACTAGTATTGACACCTGGTCTTAAGAGGAGCAACAGGATTCAGTTCCACTTCTGCATCTGGACAAAGGATGCTGCATGAGCCCTCAGCCAACCCACATCTGCCAGCATCAGGCATAGGTAGCAGGAGACTCCAGACGGCATGACTGTTACCTCCCAGCACTGACTAGAGAAAACAAATAGGTTAATGCAGAAGACTGCTGGCTGTTTCAGGGAAGGAGGATCTAAGTTTCCCTGCCCTGTCAAGTAGCAGACTGATAGCCGGGGTACTGAATAAACAGTACTTCTACCCTATTTGCTGTCCCTTCCTTATAAAAACAGCTCTGTATCATTACTTCGCACTCAGATTCTATTGTCCTGCAAGTAAGAGAATAAAATCTGTGTATTCTCTTCCTTCCTTCCTCCCACCCTTTCTTTCTTCTCATTACCACTCAGTATCTTCTAGGAGCAAATTCATGGAATCAGACATCACAGCTTATTCTCTAAGACAAAACCAACCTTACCAGGCAGGCCCAACTCCTCAAATCTAAAAGAATCACTTGCATAAAGAATGGTATCTCAGAAATTCTGCTTTAAATATTATTACATTTTAGTCGCTCACCAATAGGAGTACTGTGTCTCTTGGGCTCCAGTTTCAGGTGACCAATAAGAGGTGGAGTTGCACCAGTCAATGGTGGGATAATATCACCTTCCTTAGGCAACGTGAAATGAAATGGAGTTTCTGGAGGGAGTAAAAATAATAATAATAATAATAATAATAATTAAAAATTAATAAATAAAAAAAAGAAACCAAAACAGAAGTATAAGAAGAAAATAAAAGTAAAAGTGAGAAGAACTGCAAGAAGTATTTCAATTATTCTTTTCCCTTGCTCCCCAAATCAGCCACATTCCCAACCTGCCTCACCAGGCCTCCCAACCAATTTCCTATTATTTTCTGTGCTCTGGTTACAGCCAACAATAGGTCTGACACAAAGCAGACAACCAGAAAACAGACAAAACGGAGGAAGCCCAAAGTTTAGAGGCCCTGAGGAACATGAGTTCAAAAGGAACATGAACTGACCACATTCCTTCTAGGCCATAATACTAATATTCATATGTAAATGTCTGCACAATAGTAAATCCCACATATATGAGCATTCCCAGTGCACCCATTTTGGTTAGTCATCAATAAATTAATATAAACATAACAACTTGTCAAGATATAAACCTTTATTTTTAACTAGGTCTTGGTTCCAAGGTTTTTACTAATCAGAATTAGCAAACTGCCAAAATGACATTTTCTGGGGGCACCTGGGTGGCTCAGTCGGTTAAGCGTCCAACTCTTGGTTTTGGCATAGGTCATGATCTTTGTCAGGCTCTGCACTGACAGCACGGAGCCCGCTTGGGATTCTCTCTTTTCCCCAATCTCTGCCACTCCACAGCTTCTGTACACACACACACACACACACACACACACACACACACTCTCTCACAAAATAAACATTTTTTTTAAAAAAATCACATTTTCTGATTTCTTGTTTATCTCTTTTAATAAAGTGACTAGGTTTGGGATAAAAAAAAAAAAAAGAACTGCTAGACTGCTCCTCTTCAACCTAACATCTGAAAATTTGTACTTACTTTACTGTGATGGCTCAAAATACCTATAATCTGGCATACCCAGACTCTACTCCTTCACAAGCATTTTGCCGAATGTGTATCCCAACACCACCAAGCAATTATCCATTCTCAGCAGCAAATGACTGGTATCACTCACTTTTGACACAGAAATCTACCTGGAGGTGGCATCAGTCCCACAAGACTGCCCCCACTTCAGATAGCAATCACAAGGCCCTGTTGTTATCTGTGTTTCTCAACAAATGGCTATACTTTGAGGATCCCACAACCTCCTCCCTCAGGTTTGACTAATTTACAAGAGCTGCTCACAATACTCGGAGAAACACTCACTCTCACTTACCAATTTATTATAAAGGACACAGATGAACAGCCAAATGAAGCAGTACACAAGGTAAGGTCCAGAAGGGTTCTGATAGCAGGAGCTTCAGTCCCCGTGCAACTGGGATGAGATACCTAGCTCTGGCTCATTACAACTTTGGGCAGAACCTTATTAAATCTTGTTGCTCAAGCAATTTCATTGAGCTTTAATCTCCAGCCCTTCCTTCCAGCAGGAGGGTGGGTAGGGCTGAAAGTTTCAACCCTCTATTCACTTGGTCTTCCCAGAGAACAGCCTGGGTCCTGAGGCTATGGAGGGATTCCACCCTAAATCACTTCATTAGCATAAACTCAGAGGTGTTTGAAAGGGTTTGTTATGAATAGCAAAAGATATTCCTAGCACTTAGGAAATTACAAGGATTTTTGGAGCTCTGTGTCAGGCACTGGATGAAAACCAAGTTAATTTCTCACAATACCACACTTTTCTCTTTTCATCTTTTTCCACTCCACTTCTACCTTTTATTATCTTTCATATGAAGCACTTTGATACTTTTTTCTTCAGTCACAAAGCAACAAAAAACATCTCTTACATCTACATGTGAGAGAAAATGAATTAGTAACCCGAAGGGATGAAGAGAGAAAATGAAATAAACTTTAGAAATAAAGGGTGAGGGGCGCCTGGGTGGCTCAGTGGGCTCAGGTCTTGATCTCACGGCTTGTGGGTTCGAGCCCAGCGTCCGGCTCTGTGCTGACAGCTCGGAGCCTGGAGCCTGCTTTGGATTCTGGGTCTCCCTCTCTCTCTCTCTGCCCCTCCCTGGCTCCCACTCTTGTCTCTCTCTCTCTCTCAAAATAAATATACATAAAAGAAAAAAAGAAATAAAGGGTGAAAAGTATATATGCTCAGCTAAAGGAACTGTAAAGAGTATGAGAAAGACTATCAGATTCGCATCTTATATGGCAAAGAATTCCACCATAGTAATAGAAAAGAGAAATGGGTCAGGTATATAAGGATTCTTTCTCTGGCAATTACTTAAAAAGCAAGTCCTTTAAGTTAATAAAGAAGAACTTAGAAGAGATACAAAAACTAAAAAGTAAAAAAAATATCTCACAAAATATCAAACATCGCAAAGATATATTTTACAGAATTTTGGTTCCTGGAACAATCACCTGCACTGCACTGCTCTCTTGACAGGAACCATCCCTCCTATTATGACTGACCAAGCAGACTTTTGAAAATCTAGGGGCGCCTGGGTGGCGCAGTCGGTTAAGCGTCCGACTTCAGCCAGGTCACGATCTCGCGGTCCGTGAGTCCGACTTCAGCCAGGTCACGATCTCGCGGTCCGTGAGTTCGAGCCCCGCGTCAGGCTCTGGGCTGATGGCTCAGAGCCTGGAGCCTGTTTCCGATTCTGTGTCTCCCTCTCTCTCTGCCCCTCCCCCGTTCATGCTCTGTCTCTCTCTGTCCCAAAAATAAATAAAAAAAAAAAAAAAAAGAAAATCTATGTGGGGGTGCCCGGGGGGCTCAGTCGGTAAGCATCTGACTCTTGATTTCAGCTCAGGTCATGACCTCATGGTCAGTGGGATCAAGCCCCACGTGGGGCTCTGCGCTGTTGGCGTGGAGCCTACTGGGGATTCTCCCTCTCCCCCTCTCTCTCTCTCTGCCTCTCCTCTGCTCGTGTGCACACGCACCCTCTCTCCTTCTCTCTTCCAAAAATAAACTTAAGAAAGAAAATCTGTAAGGGTTAAATTGTAGTGTAGAGCTAATGCTTAGCTTGAAAAATAACAGCTTTGTGTTGACACTGAAGGTTAAGAGATAACAGCCTTGCTTTGCTCTGGTAGACTACACCTCATACCCTAGTAAATTAAGCTTCACCAATTAAGGAAACAAAAGTTCAAAGAAAAGAGCATCAGAGGCAGGGTCAAGGAGATCCACTGGTTGCAACTTAGAGGCAGAAAGTCTAAAGTAAACACCTCATTAGGCAACTGTTTCTAACTCATCTGGAACCTGTTTCTTTGTTCTGTTCCCAGGTGATGATAAAACGATGTGATCGGTTATAAAAACTCTGTCCCCTGGCTGTTCGGGGCCGCACTCTTATCAAGAGTGTTGGTCCCGATCGGTCGGCCTTGCCTCTCATTGTAATAAACTTTGTTGTGACTGTCACTGGTGCCCGTAGCATTCTGTTTCAGGAGTCGTGTGGATGCAACAAATCTATATATGAAATCTTTAAGTACTTCCTTTTATGTCATACCGTAACATGCAAATGTAATATGCAAGCATTAATTACTGAACATTATTTCCCCATAACAGGGTTTCCTTTGCACAGTACTAGATAATACTTAAGAACAATTATTTGTACACCACTGACCCAAGCTGCATTACTACAACCAACAGAAAAATGAATCTACTTTTATAAGCAACACTGCACTCCTTATCTGGTCCTTCAATGATTCATTCCTGGATTATTACAACAGCCTATCAATTATTTTCTCTGCCAGAAGTCTACCCTCTTCCCCAAGCCCCAATTCATTCTGTACACCACAACCAAAGTAACATTCCTATAAAACATTAGAATATGTTAGCCTCCTGTCAAAATGCCAAGGTTTCCACTAGAAGATAAATTCCTAACTCTTTAATCAGCATTCAATTAACTAGTAGCAGCCTATATTTCTAGTCTTTAATTATTCATATTCAGAAAGCCTCTATTCAATGTCCTCCAAATGCTTTCCCATTTCTCTGCTTTTGTTCAACTCACATGAAAGACACCACTAATCAAGTTATCACCATCCTGCAAAATAATATTTCACCCTTTAATACTGGAATTTTCCACATATTTAATTCTTTCTCTGACACTTATCACACATATTGTTTAATTTATCAAATCCCTTCCTGCAATCCCAGATTATCACGGGCTATCCTATTGTTTGCCAGCATACCAACCTATGAAGAAAGCAATGAACAAAAGGAAACTTAGTATCAATCACCAAACCAGCTGAGTGGGGTGTTTGTCTTTATTACTAAGGATTTTAGGAAAGTCATTAGTCCAAAGCAATATTTAAAAAACCTTTAAAGTCAGGAATGTGTCCCTTGCTTCTAACTTTTTGTTACAATCTATATCCCATTTAATCTTCTTTTGTGCTCAAAAGAAGAACCAGTTATTTCTTACAACTGATTAAAAGCCACCTACTTAAAAATCTGAGAATTTCTATACTAGATAACTTCATGCATAAACACTTTACCCTACAAGTCTGCCTCTGACATTAACACCTAATTAGGAGGATATTCATAAAGTAAGACGGTAGAGGTTAGAGCTAGAGCACAAAACATACCTAGCTTCCCTGATCATTATTAACCCATCATAGACTACCTCTTATGGATTTAATTAAAGACACTGAACTTGTCACAATTTTTCCTATAATCAACCTATCAAAATCATATTATATATTGAATAAAGCTTGGTTTCCAAGTACCATCTTTCTAAATTTGCTTTTTCAAATTTCAAGAGGTTTTCATAAACAGATGTCTGAAGACATCTCATGTCTCCAAGTTATCTATATATAAAGGCACTTAACAGTGATTCTCTCCTTTTCTCTCCCAACTCCCTCTCTCCTCTTCCCTGTACTGTTCAAACTTTTACAACTAAGCACGTATACTTTTTTTTAATCAATAAAGCTATTAACAAAAACAAAAGTAACCTTCTAACTTTACTATACAGGAATCTAATTAACAAATCTGGGACTCAACCAATTCGTATCTTTCATTTTGTCTTTCCAAACTAAAGAACCATTAACTTTTTAGGCTACTCTCATTTAAATTAATCTCTCTTAAACTTTAGCAATTAAACAACTGTATTTTAAGTACAGAATAGTTTTTTCTCTTGTCTAGCAATGCTCTTCTGAATGATTTATTTTACTTCAGACTAATTTTCTAACAGTCCAACCACTGTCTTCACTGTTTTTAGTTGTTTGGCTCAAAAACTAAAATCTTGAAGCAGAAAACAACTTAATAGTATTTTCAACAATTTAGACAAAAGATTAGTAAAGTAAGTTTTTACTATCACAGTGTCTACTATAAAAAAGAGCTGGCCCGGGCAGTTCATGATGTAAGCAAGAATTCATGGAGCAAGAATTCATGTTAAAATGATACAACTAATACCCCAATGTTTTAGAAGCTTCTTTTGCATTCAAGTGCTAAGATAATTAAAAAATACTCCTAAGCAACCATATTAAAACAATTTATAGGCCCTAATGCTTTCTTAGCCTAGGTCAGTAACAGTATTTAGATATAAAACAATTTTTAAAAATATTCAACAATACAAGATATTAGATCATTCAGATAGTTCTTTGCCATAATTTGTCAGATTCAGAGAAACTATATTACATAGTCTTACAGGAGTAAAAAGCATAGAGTTCAGAATCAGCAGACCTAGGTTCTAGTTCCACCTCAATTATTAACTAGCTATGACTTTAGAAAGAAGAGAACGAACCCATAACTCTTTTAACTTCCTTCCAGTTATAACAATTTCTTGTTCTAAAAAAGAAAAAAAAAAAAAGAATCCTGAATATAAAACCTAATGATAGGGGCAATTTTGAAAGTAAAAAAAAAAGTACTAATAATAATCACACCTAGACAAGAAGTATAAACTGGGACTGTTCCAGGAACATCAAAAGGTCTGATCACCTATACTAATAGCTATGAGGCTGCCCAAATACGGTTTCTCACTTCGATATACTTGGGGACTTGTTTTCTTAAATTTGTATTTTGTTTTCATTTTTCTGTTTTTAAGAGATTGTTTTGTTTTCAAATTATACTAAATCTGGGCATTCAGAAAGTATTCTCATTCTGGTCTTAGGTAAAATAGCTAAAGAACATAGACTAATTATCTTTTCTGGTTTAAGGGTTTTGTTTTTGTTTTTTAATATCTACTTATTTGGGGGAGAATGCAAACAGGGGAGGGGCAGACAGAGGGGGACAGAGGATCTGAAGCAGGCTCTGCACTGACAAACTGACAGCAGTGAGCCCAATGTGGGGCTTGAACTCACAAACCATGAGATCAAGACCTGAGCCAAAGTCAGACACTCAACCGTCTGAGCCACCCAGGTGCCCCTTCAAATTTAAGGTTTAAGATGTATATATGTTGAACAAAATTCAGAAACTTTACCTAATGCCCATAAAAAGAAAAAAAAATAAAATAACAGTACACTCATTAACAAAATTCTAAATATTTTACTATGTAGGGTAATCAAAAAAAAAAAATCCTTTTATTTCAAGGTAACTGTCAAAATATAAAAATATGAGCAAGGTTGGGACCCAAGTAGAAAACACCAGATTGTTACAATTTCTAAATACCTAGAAAATTCATGCTGATTATTCCTGAGTTATAAAGCTGATAAACCTCGGATGATTCCACAATTACAGCTACAAAAGAAATACATAATGCAATTTCTTTATTTCCCCAACTATGACTGGCTCTTCATAAACATAATTCCAAGTTAATTTTCACCCCTGACATAAGCACGGTACTCTCCTACCTTCTATTCCAAATTATACTTTGATTGGAAACAGAACAATTTATAAGCACACTCACCACTAGAGCTTTCACAGAAGCTTTGTGAAGCATGGGCAGAGGCCTTCTCCAGCTGCTGGGTTTCTACGCCTGAGCCCAGCTGCTTTGCATTAGCTATTTCTGAGTCTTTTGGTAATGAGTTACCAGTTTTCTCTTGAGGTTCAGCTTGCTGCATCTCCTGGTCAGGTCTCAGAGCATCATCTGCTCTCACTAAAGTCAAGGGAGGCTGTGGAGAGTGCACCTCTATAGGTTCCTTTTCGGCAGTCACTGATTTCACATCTCCTTCATATTCTGCACTCTTTTCTTCCTGGGTGTCAACTCTATTCTCAGCACATGGTTCTATTTCTGGAGCATCATCCTCCCACGACTGGGAATCTGAGCATTTCTCCACTCCCTCTAAAGGTTCAGAAGAAACATCAACTCTGGGAGATGGTTCCTTCACATCTACAATGACAACACTTGAATCCTCTGAAGTAGCTTCTTCCCAAGCCTCCTGATCCTTATGTTCCAATTCGTGGTCAAGAACTGGAATCTTCTGGGGGGAATCAATACTAATCACACTGGTTTCAACTTCCATAGCTTCCTGGCATTCTTGTTTTGGGATTTCCTTTGGAAGACACAATCCTTGGGACTGAGTTTCAGTCAGAGAAAGGTGCAATGGGACACTCTCCATATTTTCTTCTTTGGGCTCTTCTCCTTGACTTTCACAAGGAGTCTCTGGGATTTCTTCCACCTCAGACCCTGAAGACCCCTCCTCTGGATGATGTTCTTTAATTTCCATAGCTTCCTCCTGATCTAAAACACTAGAGAGTGCCTCAGATCGAGTAGCTGGAGAAGGAACTGCCTGACTTCCTGAATCACAAGTGAGATCAATACAAACATCTTCTGCTACAGTCTCTTCTCTGCCTTTGCAATCAGTGGCTAAAATACTTACGTCATCTCTGGTTTCTGTGTCATCCCCCTTTGTTTTATCCTTCTGATTCAGTTCTACTTGGCCATCTTGTGATGGATTCATCAGGATATTATCATTTTCAGCAGGAACAAGTTTAGAATTAAGAACTGGAGACATGGGTTCAGTATCCTCAATCTGTGTGTTCTCCCCATCTTCACCAATCCTGTGAGAACTCAAGCTCTCCACCTTCGGGGACTGACTATACTCACTTGTAGAAAGCATCAACTTACAAGAATCCCCTGTCAAAGATAGCCCAATATCCTCAGTGGAATTCTTTGGTTCAATCTCTGAAGTTTTAGAACACTCAACAGTCAAAGATGAACTGTGCAAATCTCCACCTTTCTTCCCATCATTTGATCGTTCTTCCAAACTTGGGGATGGAATGAAAATGTCCTAAGGAGGAACAAAAAGAAATAAATCATTTCTTCATAATCCTATTTCTTTTATATCTAATCCTTGAATTCATCTAAAATTTCTAAAGCAATTATTCAAGAATTATAGAACTCTAGGGCCATAATCTCAGAAATACAAAATTCCTAAGTCACCAGTCTTTTCTACAATCTAAGCCACTCATTTAATCCTTTTCCTATGAATCACTCATCTAGATAATACAATCAGAAACATTAAAGTATTAACTTATCCTTCTAAAGGTAGGAAGACACTTAAATTTAACTGTACATCACCAAGCTACTAAAATCTTGTCACATATTTGATAGGCCCTCAATCACACAGTAATCATTTAAACACATGCTTACACGGCCCACTTCATTTCTCACAAAGGAATATATGCTTATTTTACTTCCCACCATCTCAAAATATGCTAGTATTCATAAAATAGAGGTTAAAATCCAAAGCTTTCAATATCATCAGTCAACAGACACCAGTACATACCAACAGGGATGGCTGAAATTAAAACGACTACATCCTGTTGGTGAGGATATCAAACAACTGTAACTCTCATACACTGCTGGTGGGAATGCAAAAGGGAAAAGAGAATGACAGTATCTTCTAAGGTTAAACATACATTACCATATGACCCAGAAATTCCACTTGTTAAGTATTTACCTAAGAGAAATAAAATCCTATGTCCGCTCCAAGATGTGGATGCAAATGCTTATAGCAGTGTTACTCATAACAGTTCAAAACTGGAAGCAACTCAAGTGTTCATCAACTAGTGAATAAACAAATTGTGGATATCTATATTATGGGATACTACTCAACAATGAAAAGGAATCGGATGTTATTACATGCAATAATATGAATGAACCTCAAAAAATGCTAAGCTAAAGAACTCAAACAAAAGACCATATACACTTCATGATCCCAACTATATGAAATTCTCAAAAAAAAAAAAAAAAAAACCCAAAAATATAGTGACAGAAGGCAAACAAGTGGTTGACTAAAATAGAATAGGGGGTCAGGAGATGGGGAGGATGAATCAACTGCAAAGGATTATGAAGAAACTTCTTAGGGTGAGGAAACTGTTCTGCACTTTGATGAATGTGGTGGTGGTGGTGTCTACACATTTGGACACAACAACCAAAATTCACCAAACTCCCCAATTAAGATGGCATTTTATTTTAAACACCACCTTAATATAAAAAAAGAGAAAACAACCCAAAGCTTAGATATGTTTTTATGTAAGAACTTACATTTAATGTGTTATTTTACCTGACATAAATGCTATAAAACTCTAAACTTAGATGATAAGGCATTAATTTCCTATGATTTTTAAGGGAAAGAGAAAATCAAAATTAAGTTGCCAAAAATTCTGTATACTCCATAAATGCTGTTATTCCAATGTCTCCTGTTATCGTTTACCCTTTCAGATTATAAAAAGTCATAAATTTGGGGCACCTGGGTGGCTCAGTCGGTTGAGTGACCGGCTCAGGTCATGATCTCACAGTATGTGAGTTCAAGCCCCGCGTCAGGCTCTGTGCTGACAGCTCGGAGCCTGGAGCCTGCTTCCGATTCTGGGTCTCTCTCTCTCCCTTTGCCCCTCCCCCTCTCATGCTCTGTCTCCCTCTGTCTCAGAAATAAATAAACATAAAAGAAAAATTTAAAAAAAAAAGTCATAAATTTAAGACTGCTCATATTCTCAGGTGTGACAAAGTAAGTATAAATTGGTTCAACATTTCTAAATGGCACTAGGACAATAAACAATAGCCTTGAAACTTCATATACTCTCTCACCCAAGAATTCCGATTCTGGGAAATGATTTGATCGAAGTACACTGCTACTTAGCTACAATACTGTTCAGTGCAAATGTATTATTTAGAATAGGAAACAATATAAAATACCTTATAAGAGAAGATTCACTTAAAAATTATGATACAGGGGTGCCTGGATACCTCAGTCAGTTAAGCGTCTGACTTCAGCTCAGGTCATGATTTCATAGTCTGTGAGTTTGAGCCCTGCATCGGGCTTTGTGCTGTCATGACAGCTGAGCCCAGAGCCTGCTTCAGATTCTGTGTCTCCCTCTCTTTCTGCCCCTCCCCTGCTTGCATGCACGCTTTCTCTCTCTCTCAAGAAATAAATGTTAAATAGTAAAAATAAAATAAAAATTAGGATACAAAGTATTCCATCATGTGAGTGTTATCTACATAAAATTTTAGATGAATATTAAAAGAGAAAAACATTCAGGCTATGCATTAAATAGAAGCCGTTTCTATTTTAGTAAAAAAAAAAAGTATGTGAACATATATTTTACTGTAGACTTTTTATACATTTTTCTATGATTTTCATGAATTCTTAAACACACACAAAAAGGTGAAAAGTGGCTATTTCTTTTTAAAAAATTTTTTTAAATGTTTATTTTTTTAGGGAAAGAGACAGCATGAGCAGGGGAGGAGCACAGAGAGAGGGAGACACAGAATCTGAAGCAGGCTCCAGGCTCTAAGCTGTCAGCACAGAGCCCGACACAGGGCTCGAACTCACAAACCATGCAATCATGATCTGAGCTGAAGTTGTATGCTTAACTGACTGAGTCACCCAGGGGCCCCAAAAGTCTATTTCTGAGACAGAATAAGTAATGATCTTATTTTCATTTATCTCTATATTAGACATCCTCTATAAGAAATTTTTATTACAAAATAAGTCATTTTACAAAAGCTCATATATAAGACACTACTAATCAACTTTTTTAACGTTTATTCATTTTTGAGAGAGACAAAATGCAAGCAGGGGAGGAGCAGAGAGAGAGGGAGACACAGAATCCAACCGATGCGGGCTTGAACTCATGACCTGAGGCAAAGTCTGAGGCTTAACTGACTGAGCCACCCAGGCGCCCCATAAACTATGAGTATCTCTTAAGTGAAATTCGCATAACATAAAATTAACCACTCCGGAGTAAACACTTACTTACAATGTAGTGTAACCACTACCACCTCTATCTAGTTAAAAAAATTTTCATCACTCCAAAAAGAAACCACATATCCATTAAGTAGTTGCCCCCAATTATGAATACCTTTTAAGCATTATCAGAGTAAATACTGGTATAATTTTATATTTTTACAGGATTTGTATTCAATATATGTAGAACTTCAGTCAGAGTAAAATTTTAGGGGCTAAACAGCCCATCAATAAGCTACTATTTCTTTTTTTTTTTTTTTTAATTTTTGTTTTAAGTTTATTTATTTTGAGAGAGAGCAAAAGAGCACAAGTGGTGAAGGAACAGAGAGGTTAAAAGAAAATCCCAAGCAGGCTCTGCACTGTCTGCACAGAGCCCGATGCGGGGTTAAAACTCAGGAACAATGAGATCGTGACATGAGCCAAAAATCAAGAGTCAGATGCTTAACCGACTGAGCCACCCAGGCGCCCCAACAAGCTATTATTTATAAAGACTACCTGATCCTAGCTAGCCTCTGAGTGTCTGACCCAAAATAATCCACAGTACTGAGACTCCCTGAAGACCTGGTCAGAAAAACTGAGCTAAGTGAAGAGAATCCCCTCAGGGGTCTGGATAAAGACTGACGGAGAACTGTCAGGACTATGCTCAGTGTGAGTCAATCTTTAAGTCTAGATTCATTACAGACCTAAATCCACATTATCCAGCTAATCAAAATCTGGTTTCACATACACGGAGTTTAAGAGCTATTCATATAATCATCTATAATCTGATTTTTCATTCCCAAAATTATTATGTATATCAAAACTGAGAAAAGCATCAAGTACTAATCCTCTCATCATCCCTTACATCCTAGTCAAGGGTCAAAACGGCTATATAATTAACAAATACATTAAAAAAGATAGGGGTGCCTGGGCAGCTCAGTCAGTTAAGCTTCCCAATCTTTTTTTTTTTTTTAATTTTTTTTTTCAACGTTTTTTTTTTATTTATTTTTGGGACAGAGAGAGACAGAGCATGAACGGGGGAGGGGCAGAGAGAGAGGGAGACACAGAATCGGAAACAGGCTCCAGGCTCCGAGCCATCAGCCCAGAGCCTGACGCGGGGCTCGAACTCACATACCGCGAGATCGTGACCTGGCTGAAGTCGGACGCTTAACCGACTGCGCCACCCAGGCGCCCCATAAGCTTCCCAATCTTGATTTCAGTTCAGTTTGTGACCTCGAGGTTCATGGGATCAAGCCCTGAATCAGATCTGCACTGATACCACAGAGCCTGCTTGGGATTCTTTCTTTCTCTCTTTCTCTCTCTCTCTCTCTCTCTCTCTCTCTCTCTCTGCTCCTCCCCCGCACGCATGAGTATGTGCACAGACATGTACACACTCTCAAAATAACTACTAAAAAGAAAGAAAAAATACACAAAATTACCTTTATCTCAATTACCTTTTTATCAGTATTTGATAAATATTTAGATCTTACAACATCAAAATTAGACTGACTTGGACTCCAGTAACCATGGTACAGACAAAATAACAGATATGCAAAAGTTAGCCATTAAGAATAAAATGTAAGAAGTTTAATATATAGGGGCAAAAATGTATACAACTTCTAAATTATGATGGTGGATTTAATACACACACTTAACTCTTCTCCAAAACCCCACTAAGCAACAGTAAAGGAAAAAATTTTTTAAACATGATTTTTCAAGGGAAAAAAAAAAAAAAACCAGAAGAAAAGATAACAGCAACAGAATTTTGGAAGAATGATCATCTATTTCACAGACTAGTGGAAGCTGAATTCTAAGCCAGCAGTAGAGAAAGCCAAGAAGCAACCCAAATTACACCCCAGAACCACCATGCCCAAAAAAGATTCAGGACTTGGCAGCAGCATCAGGTGAGTCTGGAAGTTGTGAGGGTGGAGCTAAAAACAGGAGGAGGACTGGTTGCAAAGCTATTTAAGAAGCAGTTCAGGGGCGCCTGGCTGGCTCAGTCAGTAGAGCATGTGACTCTTGATCTCTGGAGTCGTGATTTCGAGCCCCACGCTGGGTATAGCGATTACAAAAAATAAATAAACTAAAAAAAAAAAAAAAAAAAAAAGGAGCAGTTCAGCTCTCAGATCCTCTCTCCCTGACCCTCCTCTGCCCTGGAGTAAAACAGAGCATCCCTGAAGAAAAAGAGGAATAATTATCAGAAAGTACCATACTGAAAACAGGGAGATTAAGTGAAAATTTACCTATTGAATGGAACCTAAACCTGACTCTCAACACCCCCAGCCCTCTTCTGTCAACAGACCTCTAGAACAATGGCAGCCAGCAGACAGGAAATTAGACATTTTTCTGGGGAACCTGACCAAGCCGAGATAAATCAAAATACTAATACTAGCAGACCCCCAAAATGGCCCAGCAGATCACATCACAGTGAATCCCAGAAATAAGCACCCACCACCAGCTCAGAACATCTAATGTTCAGAAGTTCTAATCAGACTGTCTTTGAGCAAACAATCAAGGATTATCAGACACTTGAAGGAACCATTCAATTCGAAAATGAAACATCTAAGGGCGCCTGGGTGCCTCAGTCAGTTAAGCGTCTGACTTCAGCTCAGGTCATGTTTTCACGGTTTGTGGGTTTGACCTCCACATCAGGCTCTGTGCTGACAGCTCAGAGCCTGGAGCCTGCTAAGGATTCTGTGTCTCCCTCTCTCTCTCTCTGCCCCCTCCCCACTTGCACTCTTTCTCTCTCTCAAACATTAAAAAGAAATTTTTTTAAATGAAGCATCAAAACTAACTAAAATCTATTTGAAGAAGCATGACTATTCCAGGGAGTAGAAAATGTCTCAAAAAAACTACAATTAATAGGGGCACCTGGGTGGCTCAGTTGGTTAAGCATCTGACTCTTGATTTCGGCTCAAGTCATGATTTCATGGTCATGGGATGGAGCCCCACGTCGGGCTCCGCACTGAGCATGAAGCCTGCCTGGGATTCTCTCTCTCCCCTCTCCCCTCTCTCTCTGCCCATCCCCACGCATGTGCTCTCTCTCTAAATAAATCAGTATCTTTTAAAAAACTGTTACTAATAACCTTAGGGAGACAAGATACTATATCTATAACACAAGACAAAATATTATTTTTTTAATAAAAAGAAAGCACATTCAGAGAAAAATAGCCCAAAAGTAGAGGGGTGCCTGGCTGGCTCAGTCAGTTAAGTGTCTGACTTCAGCTCAGGTCATGATCTCACAGTTTGTGGGTTTGAGCCCTATGTCATCGGGCTCTGTGCTGACAGCTCAGAGCCTGGAGCCTGCTTCAGATCCTGTGTCTCCCTCTCTCTGCCCTCCCCAACTTATGCTCTGTCTCTGTCTCTCACAAATAAATAAAACATTTAAAAAACTTTTTTAAATAAATAAAAACCCATAAGTAGAAATAACTCAGAGAAAGGTCAAAAGAAGGCTGAACCTGGCAAATGCACTCCTAGGCATATATACAAGAGAAATAAAAACACATGTCCACATAAAAACTTGTGCGTGAATGTACACAGTAGCATTATTCACAATAAGCAAAAAATGGAAAACAACCCAAATGTCCATCGACTGATGAGTGAATGAATAAAATGTGCTATATACATAAAATGTAGTATTATTCAGAATAAGAAAGGAATAGAGTTCTGATACATGCCGCAACGTGAATGAATTGTGAAAACAGCTAAATTAAAGAAACCAATCATAAAAGACTACATAATGTATAATTCCACTTATGAAATGTCCAGAACAGGCAAACCTAGAGAGAGACAGTGATTAGTGGTTGACTAGGGCTGGAGATAGGAGAAACAGGAGTGACTGCTAAAGGGGATGGGATATTTTGAAGGGAAGAAGAGAGATGAAAATGTTCTAAAATTAGATTGTGCACTAACTGCACAACTCTGTGAATATACTAAAACCCATTGGAGGGGCACCTGGGTGGCTCAGTCGGTTAAGCATCCGACTTCAGCTCAGGTCATGATCTCGCAGTTCGTGAGTTTGAGCCCCACATTGGGCTCTGTGCTGACAACTCAGAGCCTGGAGCCTGCTTTGGATTGTGTGTCTCCATATCATTCCGTCCTTCCCCCACTCATGCCATGTCTGTCTCTCTCTCTCAAAAATAAACATTAAAAAAAATTTTTTTTTCATGAGAATGCAAGCTGGTGCAGCCACTCTGGAAAACAGTATGGAGATTCCTCAAAAAACTAAAAATAGGGGGCGCCTGGGTGGCTCAGTCGGTTAAGCGTCCGACTTCGGCTCAGGTCATGATCTCGTGGTCCGTGAGTTCGAGCCCCATGTCGGGCTCTGTGCTGACAGCTCAGAGCCTGAAGCCTGTTTTGGATTCTGTGTCTCCCTCTCTCTCTGCCCCTCCCCTGTTCATGCTCTGTCTCAAAAATAAATAAACGTTAAAAAAATAAATTTTTTTTTTTTAATTAAAATTAGAACTATACTACGAGTCAGCAATTGCACTACTAGGTATTTATTTATCCAAGGGATACAGGTGTGCTGTTTCAAAAGGAAACATGCACCCCAATGTTTATAGCAGCACTATCAACAATAGCCAAAGTATGGAAAGAGCCCAATGTCCATCGATGGGTGAATGGATAAAGAAGATGTGGTATATATATACAATGGAGTATTAGCAATCAAAAAGAATGAAATCTTGCCATTTGCAACTACATGGATGGAATTGGGGGTTTTACACTAAGTGAAATTACTCAGAGAAAGACAAGTATCATATGACTTCATTCATATGAGGACTTTAAGAGACAAAACAGATGAACATAAGGGAAGGGAAACAAAAGTAATATAAAAACAGGGAGAGGGGACAAAGCATAAGAGACTCATAAATATGGAGAACAAAGGGAGGGTTAGTAGAGGGGGGAAGGGAGGGGGGATGGGCTAAATGGGTAAGGGACATTAAGGGATCTACTCCTGAAATCATTGTTGCACTATATGCTAATTTGTATGTAAATTTAAAATAATAAAAGTAAAAAAAAAACTTTTTAATAAAAAAATAAAAATAAAAGCTAAAAAAGGTGAACAATACTGTATGTGAATTATATCTCAATTATCTCAATAAGGCTATTTTTTTTAATGTTTATTTGTTTTGAAAAAGAGAGAGTGTGCAAGTGACAGAGAAGGAGAGAGAGAATCCCAAGCAGGCTCTGTGCTCACAGCGCAACATGGGGCTCAATCTCACAAACCATGAGATCATGACCTGAGCCGAAATCAAGACTCAAACACTTAACCAATTAAGCCACCCAGGTGCCCCCAAAACTAGTTTTAGGTTTTTTTGTTTTGGGTTTTTTGTTTTTTTTTTTTTTGAGAGATAGAGAGGCTCAAGTGAGCAAGGGTGGAGACAGAGAATCCCCTGAGGGGCAGAGAGAGAGTGAGAGAGAGAAGGGGGCCTCACTAGAAACGGGACTCATGTTCACCTAAAGCAAGCTTCGAGCTCACCTGAAGAAGCAGGGCTCAAGCTCATGAATTGTGGGATCATGAATTGAGCCAAAGTCAGATGCTTAACTGACTGAGCCACCCAGTGCCCCCAAAACTACTTTTTTTTTTAAAGATAGTTGAGGAAATCCCCCAGAAAATTAAAGAGAAACAACAAAACAAGAAAATTCCAAAACTAATTATTTCAACATCCAAACAATAAGTATTCTATTATAGGAAAAATTTCAAATAAGAACAACCTCCAAGGACTACAGTGAAAAGGAAGTGAGTGATGCACCAGGCACAAAAGGCAACAACACAGATTAGAAATTTGGAGTCTCCAAGAGGTTTCTTCAAAGAGATAAAGTTTGAGGGCCTCAAACATCTTGAGGAGATTATGACAACTGGTGGAGAGCCTAGGATTGATGGAAGAAAATTGTAGAAAACTAAACAAATGCAACAATTATCAATTCCAGAATAAAAACAAGAAGCGATGTAAACATGAAAAATAATAATATTCCACAGATTCTGCTCTGAATGGTGTTTACAATAATAGTGTTCATAATAATGCAAACTCAATCATGATTTAAACAAAATTATAATGTAACTGTACTAGGAAGATGGAGAAATAGCTAAAAAAAATTTTTTTAATTTTTTTAATTTTCATTTATTTATTTTAATGTTTATTCATTTTAGAGAGAGAGAGAGAGAGACAGAGCATGAATGGGGGAAGGCCAGAGAGACAGGAAGACACAGAATCTGAAACAGGCTCCAGGCTGTGAGCTGTCAGCACAGAGCCCGATGCGGGGCTCGAACTCACGGACCGCGAGATCATGACCTGAGCCAAAGTAGGTCGCCCAACCGACTGAGCCACCCAGGCGCCCCAGCTAAAAAAAATTTTTAAAGAATGCGTGAAAGTATAATCATGATATGTAGAGTTACAGAGATAAATAACACAAGAAAAAGCCTTTCTACGAGGTAGGTAGTATCCATATCTCCATATGATTTGATGAGGAAAGTGAGGCTCAGTTTTAACTCGTCACAAAGGTAATAATGGCAGCACCAGGAGTTAAGTCTAGAAGTTCTGACTCCAGAGTCGTTATTAACCATGCCACCAAATCGCTTCTGATTGGCATAAAATGTAATTTTTAACAAGTTTTAAAACTCCAGAAAGCAATTAAACTACTTTCTTCCTAATGTCTCCTCTACACTAAATTTAAAATGTATTTCATTATTATTCATTTTTAAATATACTTTTGTTATAACATCTGTAAACTGAAAGACATGAAAGAAGTTTTCCCAGTAACACTAAAAACAATCCTCTCAATTAGTCTGTTAAAAGGAGGCATTTAGATTGAACATATAATATAGTCACTTAGATTTAGTTAAGGACCTTCAATTCACTATGAATAAAACCTGCACTTTATTTTTTTAGTATTTAAATTTAGAATTACACAAGAGAGATGTTAGTTCTCCCTTGCTTTTATAAAAGAAGAAAACTGACGTCTCATTTGAAAACTAGAAACCAGGGGCGCCTGGGTGGCTCAGTCAGTTGAGTGTTGGACTCTAGGTATCAGCTCAGGTCGTGATCTAATGGTTCCTGAGTTCAAGTCCCACACTGGGGGCTTGCCGTCAGCACAGAGCCCACCTGGGATTCTCTCTATGTCTCTCTGCCTCTCCTCCGCTTTGTTTCTAAAAATAAATAAACTTTCGGGGCGCCTGAGTGGCTCAGTTGGTTAAGTGGCCGACTTTGGCTCAGGTCATGATCTCGCAGTCCACGAGTTCGAGTCCCACATCAGGCTCTGTGCTGACAGCTCGGAGCCTGGAGCCTATTTCAGATTCTGTGTTTCCTTCTCTCTGACCCTCCCCCATTCATGCTCTGTCTCTCTCTGTCTCAAAAATAAACGTTAAAAAAAAAATTAAAAAAAAAATAAAATAAATAAAAAATAAATAAATAAATAAACTTTCAAAAAAAATTTATAAAAAAACAAAGAAAAGAAAACTAGAAACCATCTTGATACCCTCAGTACAGGAATGTACTGAGGGAATTCGCTTATGGTACATCCACTCAGAGAAATATCATACAAGTTTTCAAAAGACAGTATAAGGACTATGTAACACTGAAAAACCATTATGGTGCAATGTTAACTGGAAAAAGAAGATGAAAGTTGTATGTTCACTATAAATAACTTTATTTTAAAAAAAGCAGGCGTGTGGAAAGACAAAAATGATAGTAGCAGTTGTGTTAAAATAGAATAATGATTAATACCCCTTTCAATTTTGCACTAACATTTTCAAAAATTTAAAGACCTAGTATAAAATTTAAACATAAGTAACTCCGGAAATGTTCTAAGACTAGATTGTGATGACAGCTGCACAACTCTGTAAATGTACTAAATATTGCTAAATTATATACTTGAAATCAGTAAATTTTATGTTTATACATGATACCTCAAAAATTGTTTAAAAAAAAAAAAAAAGACATTCAGAGGAAAACACTTCTTCTATAATACTCACATGAGAAAATTCAGGCTGGGATGGGATAGGCAGTGACCCAGGAGTGAAGACTGGTGTGCTCTGAGACACTGGTGTTGAGGCTTGAGGTGATATAGTGGGCTCAGGTGGGAGAGGGGGGCGTTCTATCTCCAATGGTTCTTCATCTTGTAGTTTCTTCTCAAAACACTCTCCTTTTCCTTCTGATAACATGGACATGTCCATTGGCTCATCTGGTTTAAAACAGGAAAAACAAATTGAGAAATAAGCACTCATCAATATTACTCATGTTCCAATACCACTAGTAACAACTGTATCACAGCAATTTCCATTCCTAAAAAAATAATGATTTAATTTTCAGAAAAGCTGACAGATTAATAGTGGACTGAGTCTAAGAAATCTAGCAATGCTTTCTTCCCCTGGGAGGAGGAAGGTCCACACTCTCCAAATCCTCAGATATAGATTTCATTGGGGTGGGGGAGGGGGCATTCATCTGGGGATACCCACTCATCCCCTTGAAATGTTAAATTAACTCAGCTCCTCTGAACCCCTTTCCCTACCATTACTCAGTTTTTCCACAAATTGTATGGGAACACCCATGTTAATGTCACCTAATTTAACCATCGTATATTCTGCCACAGGCCTTGAGAGGCAGCGAATTTATTCACCACTCCAAAATCTACTTATTTATGAACTCATTACATTTGCATTAACAATTGCTAAGCAGAGAGAAATGAATGCCAGGAAAATACAGAAGAAGAAAAAATCTGTCAGTGCCAATCAGCAGTGATTTATCAAAGAACTAAGGGTAAGCCACTAATCCTGAGATAAATTGCTCAAGAGTGAAACACAAACACACACCACCACCACCTCCCCAATGCTTTCCCATAGTATACTACCCACCTGTAGGCTAACAGGTTCTTCCTCAGAGCCAGCCTAGCTAGCTAGGTCTTGATTTATCAACCCTTTTTCCCCTATTTTACAACTTGACCCCAAACAGGCTTCCTTCTAGACCACATTCACAAATTATCTATATATACCACTAAGTTTTTCCCTGCCACCTACATTCATGCTACTGACTATACCTCACCTTGGTGCCTACCCTTGCTGCTTTGCTTGATTTAACCTCACATTCCAGTCTAATGCTAGGTTCCAGATCTGGTACTGCAGGGCATGCTAGCACAGCTGTGCTAAGTATTTTCATTACACCGTTTCAGTTTCATTTTCATCTCTCTCGCCATGACAAAGTACTTATTAAGGACCTACTGCTCTAAGCACTACATATAAAAAGGTTAATAATTTTAGAAAGAAAGAAAAGAAAGGAAGGAAGCAAGCATATATAGAGCCACAAACAGTTATGCACATGTTAAGCAAACACACTAAATCCAAAATACAATTGACAGGAGAAAATACAGTATGTTATATGAAAGAATAAAAAAGAACGCTGAATCATATATATAACATAATCCCAAGTCTGTAAAATACTTCTTTATGCATAGAAAATACTCTGAAAGGAAATATATCCAAGTGCTAATCATGTCTGGATTGTGGTATCCAGGTCACTTTTATTTTCTTATTACTTTCCTATGGGCTTTCCAAACTTTCTACAGTGAGTATTAATTATGTTTACAATCATGGAGAAAGTATTTTTAGTATAATTATATTTATGTGATATTCAATTTTCACACTATAAATAGAAAAAATGGTTTTAAGTACAAACCAAACTTAACTTGCATTAGGATTTTTGTGGAATGGATTGACTTTTATTTTTTACTAAAGATATTATTAATCATGCTATGCTTAATATGATACCAG